>NC_037671.1:44311057-44327315 GCF_003255815.1 Theropithecus gelada | reverse complement strand
GCCGGGGGAAAAAGCGAGATATCGCCAAAAAAAAAAAAAAAAAAAAAAAAAAAAAAAAGAAACTCTACAAATAATAGAATACAGAAAGAAAAGAAAATCCTCTACCATCTTCCTATTCAAGGCAACTTGTGTTATCTCCAGATGATAGGATTTGGGGTGATTTCTGTTCTGTGTACATTTATGTATTTAAAAAAGTTATTAACATTTAAAAATGTATAACATATTTTTTAGTATTATTAAAAAGAAATAGAGACAGTGTCTCTCTCTGTTTGCCAGATTGGTCTTGAATTCTTGGCCTCACACAATCCTCCTGCCTCGGCCTCCTAAAGTGTTAGGATTGCAAGCATGAGCCACCGTGCCCAGACTGTTTATGTATTTTTATCTCTCATGTGTTTTAGAATAAAAAGAACACACATTTATAAAAACAAACGTTAATGCCCAAAGACAGCCTAGTGCTATAACATTTTAGCATATTGTCCTCCTAGTCTTTTTGCAATACACAATTTTATCATTCCATTTATACAATTGTATATACTGCTTTTTTCAATTTCTCAACATTCGCCCTGTTTATTAGAAATACTTCAGCTGTGCACAGTGACTTACGCCTATAATCCTAGCACTTTGGAAGGCCAAGGCGGGCAGATCACAAGGTCAGGAGTTCAAAACCAGCCTGGTCAATATAGTGAAACCCCGTCTCTACTAAAAGTACTAAAATTAGCCGAGTGTGGTAGGTGCCTGTAGTCCCAGCTACTTGGGAGGCTGAGGCAGGAGAATTGCTTGAACCCTGGAGGCGGAGGTGGCAGTGAGCCGAGATCACACCACTGCACTCCAGCCTGGGTGACAGAGCAAGACTGCACCCTGCCCCCCAACTCCACAAAAAAAGAAAAACTTCATAAATATAACTGAGTGATTGTGGGATGTAGTTTATATAGCCATTTCCCTCCCATTGGACTGTAAGGTTGTTTACAATTTTTTTGCTATAATAAATAACCATTGTATGTTCTTATGCATAAATAAAATTTTTAACTAATATACTTTATTTATTTATTTTTGAGACAGAGTCTCACCCTGTCACAAAGGCTGGAGTGCAAGGGCACAATTTCGGCTCACTGCAACCTCTGCCCTCCAGGTTCAAGTGATTCTCCTGCCTCAGCCTCCTGAGTATCTGGGATTACAGGTGGCTGCCACCACGCCCGGCTAATTTTTGTATTTTTAGTAGAGACGGGTTTCACCATGTTGGCCAGCCTGGTCTGGAACTCCTGACCTCGTGATCTGCCCACCTCGGCCTCCTAAAGTGCTGGGATTACAAGCATGAGCCACTGCGCGTGGCCTATACTTTATTTTTTAGAGCAGTTTGGGCTCAGAGCAGAGTGGAACTGCGAAAGTACAGAGTTCCCATATAATTCCTATCCCCACACATGCACAGCCTCCCTGACTATTGACACCCTGCACCCTAGTGATATATTTGTTACAGGTGATGAACCTGCGTTTACATATTATCACCGAAAGGCCAGCATTTATCTTAGGGTTCACTTTTGGTGTTGTCCATTCTTTGTTTTTTGTTGTTGTTGTTGTTGTTTGTTTTTTGTTTTAAGATGGAATTTCGCTCTTGTTGCCGAGGCTGGAGTGCAATGGCGCAATCTCGGCTCACCACAACCTCTGCCTCCCAGGTTCAAGCAATTCTCCTGCCTCAGCCTCCCGAGTAGCTGGGATTACAGGCATGCACCACCATGCCCAGCTAATTTTGTATTTTTAGTAGAGATGGGGTTTCTCCATGTTGAGGCTGGTCTTGAACTCCTGACCTCAGGTGATCTGCCCGCCTCGGCCTCCCAAAGTGTTGGGATTACAGGCGTGAGCCACCACGCCCGGCCCATTCTTTGGTTTTTGACAAACATATGACATGTATCCACCATTGTAGTAATGTACAGAATACTTTCAGTACCCTAAAAATCCTTTGTGCTCTGCTTGTTCATCTCATGCTTTCCCCTAATTCCTAGGAACCACTGGTCTTTTTGCTACCTCCCTAGCTTGGCCTTTTCCAGAATTGACATTCTACAGTCATGCATCACTTAATGAGGGGTGTATGTTCTGATAAATGAGTTGTCAGGTGATTTTGTCGTTGTGTGAACATCATGGAGTGTATTTACACAAACCTAGGTGAAATAGCCTACTACACACCTAGGCTATGTGGAATGTCCTATTGCTCTTAAGCTACAAACCTGTATAGCAGGTTACTGTACTGAATTCTGTAGACAACTGTAACACAATGGCAAGTATTTGTCTATCTAAAGGTGGAAAAGGTAGTGTAACAATAAGGTAATCTCATGGGACCACCGTCATATATGCAGTCCATTATTGACTGAAAACTGCGTGGCATATGACTGTATTTGGAGTCATCTAGTATGTAGCCTTTTCAGATTGGCGTTCTTCACTAAGTAATATCCATTTAAGTTTTCTCTAGGTCTTTTCATGGCTTGATAGCTCATTTCTTTTTTCTTCTTTTTTTTTTTTTTTAGACAAGAGTCTCACTCTGTCACCCAGGCTGGAGTGCAGTGGCATGATCTTGATTCACTGCAACCTCCACCTTCCAGGTTCAAGTGATTCTCCTGCCTCAGCCTCCCAAGTAGCTGGGACTACAGGCACATGCCACCACATCTGGCTAATTTTTTATTTTTATTTTTATTTTTTTTTGAGATGGAGTCTTGCTTTGTCACCCAGGTTGGAGTGCAGTGGCACGATCTCGGCTCACTGAAACCTCTGCCTCCTGGGTTCAAGCGATTCTCCTGCCTCAGCCTCCCAAGTAGTTGGAATTACGGGCACCCACCACCACTCCCAGCTAATTTTTTGTATTTTTAGTAGAGACAGGGTTTCACTATGTTGGCCAGGCTGATCTCAAACTCCTGACCTCATGATGGTGAACCACTATGCCCAGCCAGCTTTTTTTTTTGGAGGCCGAGGCGGGCAGAAGTTCAAGACCAGCCTGGCCAAATGGTGAAACCCCGTCTCTACTGAAAATACAAAAATTAGCTGGGGGTGGTGGCACCTGCCTGTAATCCAGTTACTCTGGAGGCTGAGGCAGGAGAACTGCTTGAACCCAGGAGGCGGAGGTTGCAGTGAGTTGAGATGGCACCACTGCACTCCAGCCTGGGTGAAGAGCAAGACTCCATCTCAAAAAAAAAAAAAAAAAAGAAGACATGAGCTTAACAAATAATGGAAAAATGTTCAACATCACTATCATTATCATCAGGGAAATCCGAATAAAACCACAATGAGGTATCATCTATGCTGTGAGGATGAGGAGAAAAGGGATCTCATAGACTGTTAGGAATATAAACTATTGCAGCCACTATAGCAAACATTATGGAGTTTCCTCAAAAAACTATGAATCAGGCCAGGTATGGTGGTTTCCACCTATAATCCCAGAGCTTTGGGAGGCCAAGGTGTGGAGATCACTTGGAGCCAAGAGTTCAAGACCAACACATCAAGACTCTGTCTCTACAAAACATTCTTAAAAATTAGCCACGCATGATATAGTTTGCCTATAGTCTTTGTTACTTAGGGGCTTAGGTGTGAGGATGGCCTGAGCCCAGGAGTTCAATGCTACAGAGAGCTATGATTATATGACTGCACTCTAGCCTGGGTGACACAGTGAGACCCCATCTTTAAAAACAAAAACAAGGCTGGGCACAGAGGCTCATGCTTGTAACCTTAGCACTTTGGGAGGCTGAGATAGTAGGATTGCTTGAGCCTGGGAGGACGAGATTGCAGTGAGCCATGATTGTGCCACCGTACTCCAGCCTAGGTGACAGAGCGAGACCCTGTCCCAAGATAGATAAAATATTGCTGGGCATGGTGGCTCATGCCTGTAATCCCAGCATTTTGGGAGGCCGAGGCCAGCAGATAACGAGGTCAGGAGTTTGAGACCAGCCTGGCCGACCTGGTGAAACCCCGTCTCTACTAAAAACACAAAAATTGCCGGGTGTGGTGGTGCATGCCTGTAATCCCAGCTACTTGGGAGGCTGAGGCAGGAGAATTGTTTGAACCTGGGAGGGGGAGGTTGCAGTGAGTCGAGATTGCACCACAGCACTCCAGCCTGGGTGACAGCAAGACTGTGTCTCAAAAAAAAGAAAAAAAAAAGATAAAATAAAAGAAAACCGGCTGGGTGTGGTGGCTCATACCTGTAATCCCAGCACTTTGGGGGCTGAGGCAGGCGGATCACTTGAGGTCAGGAGTTCGAGACCAGCCTGCCCAACATGGTAAAACCCTGTCTCCACTAAAAATGCAAAATTAGCCGGGTATGGTGGCAGGCACCTGTAATTCCAGCTACTTGGGAGGCTGAGGCAGGAGAATCTCTTGAACCCAGGAGGTGGAGGTTGCAATGAGCTGAGATCGTGCTACTGCACTCCAGCCTGGGTGACAGCGAGACTCCTTCTCAAAAAATAAAAAATAAAATAAATAAAACAAAAAAACTGCAAATCAAACTACCATATGATCCAGCATTCCCACTACTGGGCATTTATCCAAAAGAAAGGAAATCAGTATATTGACGAGACAGCCACACCTCCATGTTTACTGCAGCACTATTGACAACAGTCAAGATATCGAATCAACCTTGGTGTCCAACAGCAGATGAATGGATGAAGAAAGTATGGCACATATACACAATGGAATTCTTTTCAGCCATAAAAAGAATGAAATCCTGTCATTTGTGTCACCATGGATGAAACTGAGGACATTATGTGAAGTCAGATGAACCAGGAATAGAAAGTTAAACATGTTCTCACTCACATGTGGAAACTTTAAAAAGCTGATGTCATAGAAGGAAAAAGTAGAACAGAAAATAATAGAGGGTGGGAAGGGGAGGGGAAAGGAGGCATAGGAAGAGATTTGTTAAAGGTTACAAAATTATATCTACATAGGAGGAATAAGTTCCAGTGTTCTATACCACTGTTGGATGACTACAGTTAAGAATAATAATACATAGTTTCAAACAGCTAGGTGGAGGATAATGAATGCTCCCAAAACAAAATGATGAATGTTTGAGATGATAGATATGCTAATTAATCTGATCACTGTACATTATATGTATTGAAACATCACTATGTACCCCATAAATATGTACAATTATTATGTGTCAATTAAAAAATAAAATTATACTACATTAAAAAGAAACAAACTAGTGCATCCAGACAATGGAATATTATTCTGTGGTAAAAAGAAATGAGGTATCGGCTGAGCTATGTACCTGAACGGGGCCGGGCACAGTGGCTCATGCCTGTAATCCTGGCACTTTGGCAGACTGAGGAAGGTGGATCACCTGAGGTCAGGAGTTCGAGACCAGCCTGGCCAACATGGTGAAACCTCGTCTCTACTAAAAATACAAAAATTAGCCGGGTGTGGTGGCACACGCCTGTAGCCCCAGCTACTTGGGAGGCTGAGGCAGGAGAATCACTTGAACCCGGGAGGCAGAGGTTGCAGTGTGCCAAGATCGCCATTGCACTCCAGTCTGGGCAACAAGAGCGAAACTCCGTCTGAAAAAAAAAAAAAAAAATGTTTTCCCAGCACCATTTGTTGAAGAGACTATCCTTTCCCCAGTAAGTGTTCTTGGCACCTTTGTCAAAAATCAGTTGGCTAAGGCAGGGGCAGTCGCGCACGCCTGTAATCCCAGCACTTTGGGCGACTGAGGCAAGAGGATCACCTGAGGTCAGGGGTTCAAAACCAGTCTGGCCAACATGGTGAAACTCCGACTCTACTAAAAATACAAAACTTAGTCGGGCATGGTGGCAGCCTCCTGTAGTCCCAGCTACCCTGGAGGCTGAGGCAGGAGAATCACTTGAACTCCAGAGGCAGAGGTGCAGGGAGCCGAGATCTCGCCACTGCACTCCAGCCTGGGTGACAGAGCAAGACTCTGTCTCAAAAAAAAAAAAAAAAATCAGTTGGCTATAGATTCATGGACTAATTTCTGGGTTTCCTATTATTTTCCATTGGTTTATATGTCTGTTTCTATGTCACTACCATGCTATTTTAGTTACTACAGCTTTGTGGTATATTTTGGTATATTTTGAAGACTGTAGTAGTGTGATGTAGTAGTGTGATGCCTTTCAGCTTTGTTCTTTTTTTTTTTTTTTTTTTTTTTTTTTTTTTTTTTTTTTGAGACGGAGTCTCGCTCTGCCGCCCAGGCTGGAGTGCAGTGGCCGGATCTCTGCTCACTGCAAGCTCCGCCTCCCGGGTTCACGCCATTCTCCTGCCTCAGCCTTCCGAGTAGCTGGGACTACAGGCGCCCGCCACCGCGCCCGGCTAGTTTTTTGTATTTTTTAGTAGAGACGGGGTTTCACCATGTTAGCCAGGATGGTCTCGATCTCCTGACCTCGTGATCCGCCCGTCTCGGCCTCCCAAAGTGCTGGGATTACAGGCTTGAGCCACCGCGCCCGGCCTAGCTTTGTTCTTTTTGCTCAGGATTGCTTTGCCTATTTGGAGTCTTTGTGGTTTCTTATGAGTTTTAGGATTTTTTTTTTTTCTATTTCTGTGAAGAATATACTGACATGTTGATAGATATTACAGTGAATCTATAGATTGCTTTTGGTAATACGATCATTTTAACAATATTAATTCTTCCAATTCATGAACATGGGCTGTCTTTCCATTTATATCATCTTCAATTTCTTTCATCAGTGTTTTGTAGCTTTCCTTGTAGAAGTCTTTCACCTCCTTGGTAAAATTTATTCGTAGGTTTTTTTTTTTTTTTTTTTTTAGAGCTATCATAATTAAATTGCATTCTTGATTTCTTTTTCAACTAGTTCATTGTGCATGTATAGAAACACTACTGAGTTTTGTATGTTGATTTTGTATCCTGCAACTTTACTGAATTTGTTTATCATTTTTTTGGTAGCCTTTAGCTTTTTCTATGTATAAGTTCATGTCATCTGCAAACAGGAACAATTTGACTTCCTTCTTTTCCAATTTATAAATCCTTTATATTTTTCTCTTGCCTAATTGCTCTGGCTTGGTATCCATTCACCTACTGAAGGACAACTTGGGCCTCAAAGTTTTGACAATTATGAATAAAGCCACTATCAACATCTGTGTGCAGGTTTTTGGGTGGACGTGTTTTCTGTTCGTTTGGGCAGATACCAAGGAGTATAATTGCTGGGTTGTATAATAGTACTTTTAGTTATATAAGAAACTGTTAAATTGTCTTCCAAAGTGAATATACCATTTTGTATTCCCACCAGCAATGAATGAGAGTTTTTGTTGCTTCACATTCTCACCAGCATTTGATGTGCCAATGTTTGGTATCTCAGTCATTCTAATAGGTGCATAGTGGTACATCATTATTGTTTTAATTTGCAATTCTCTAATGACATATGATTTAGAACACCTTTACATATGCTTACTTGCCATCTGTAGATGTTTGGTGAGGTATCAGCCCAGTTCTTCTGCCCACTTTCTAATCAGGTTGTATTTTGTTTTGTTTTGTTTTGTTTTTTTGAGACGGAGTTTCACTCTTGTCGCCCAGGCTAGAGTATAATGGCTCAATCTTGTTCACTGCAACCTCCGCCTCCCAAGTTCAAGAGATTCTCCTGCCTCAGTCTCCCTAGTAGCTTTTAATATACCAAAGACCACACCTAGCTAATTTGTGTATTTTTAGTAAAGACAGGGTTTCACCATGTTGGCCAGGCTGATCTTGAACTCCTGACCTCAGGTGATCCACCCGCCTTAGCCTCCCGAAGTCTTGGGATTACAGGCATGAGCCACAGTGCCCAGGTTGTTTGTTTTCTTATTGTTGAGATTTTAAGAGTTTTTTGCATGTTTCGAATAACAATCCTTTATCAGATGTGATGTTTGCAACTATTTGCCCCTAGTCTGTGGCTTGTCTTCTCATTCTTTTGACATTGCCTTTTGTGGAGCAGAGATTTTTAATTTTAATGAAGTTCAGCTTTTCAATTATTTTTTCATAAATCATGCCTTTGGTGTTATATCTAAAAAGCCATCTCCCATGAGGCCAAGAGGCCATGGTCATGTTAGCCCAGCTGCAAGGCTGGCCATCAGTTGTAGGAAATCAGTACTCCTTTAGGGACAGTATTGCGAATACATTTAGAAAAAAAGGAAAATGATCCAGCAGTTAAAATTCAGAGCTGGTTTACAGGATATTGACATGTTCAGGCATACATTAGGCATTTACACAGAATTGTAATAACTATTCAAAAATGGAGTATTTAGGCAGACAACATTATTAACTAATTGTGAAGGCGGCATATTATACTGTGAAGATGAATCTCTATAATGCAGTGGCTATCAGGATTGAGAGAAGATGGTGAGGGGCTATAAGAATGAGAAATACTGTTATTATTATTATTATTACTATTATTATTATTTGAGACAGAGTTTTACTCTTGTTGCCCACCCAGATTGGAGTGCAATGGCGCGATCTCAGCTCACCACAACCTCCACCTCCCAGGTTCAAGCAATTCTCCTGCCTCAGCCTCTTGAGTAGCTGGGGTTACAGGCATGAACCACCACGCCTGGCTAATTTAGTTCAGATGGGGTTTCTCCATGTTGGTCTGGCTGGTCTCGAACTCCTGATCTCAGGTGATCCACCTGCCTTGGCCTCCCAAAGTGCTGGGATTACAGGCATGAGCCACCTCACCTGGCCTGTTTTAATTATTTTTATCTGAAGTTGTACCTGAGAACTGTTTGAGGAACCAGTGATGCACTTTAGGGAGGCACTAGAGGAGTTTGCAGAGATAAAAAAGAGAGAAGAGAACAAAGCTAAGCTCAAAAAGGAAGGGAAGAAAAGAGATCACCAAGTGTAAAAGATGCATTTTCTCCTCAGCACAAAGCAGATTCCAGGTGTATATAATTCACCATTCAGAAAAAAACAAAAAAACAACAAAAAAAAAACCACGGCCTGGCACGCTAGCTCACGCCTGTAATCCCAGCATTTGGGAGGCCAAGGCAGGAGGATCACTTGAGCCCAATAGTTCAAGACCAGTCTGGGCAACATACCAAGACCCTCTTTCTATTAAAAAAAAAAAGTTAGAGGCCGGGCGCAGTGGCTCACACCTGTAATCCCAGCACTTTGGGAGGCCGAGGTGGGCAGATCACGAGGTCAGGAGTTCAAGACCAGCCTGGCTAACATGGTGAAACCTCGTCTCTACTAAAAATACAAAAATTAGCCGGTCGTGGTGGCATGCGCCTGTAGTCCCAGCTGAGGTAGAAGAATCACTTGAACCTGGCAGGTGGAGGTTGCAGGGAGCTGAGATTGTGCCACTGCAGTCCAGCCTGGGTGACAGAGTGAGACTGTGTCTCAAAAAAAAAAAAAAAAAAATTAGCTGAGTATGGTGGTACACACCTGTAGTCCCAGCTACTTGGGAGACCGAGGCTGGAGGATCACTTGAGCCACTGGCAGTCTGAGCGACAAAAAAAGACTCTGCCTCAAATACACACACACACACACACACACACACACACACACACACACAGAGAGAGAGAGAGAAAAAAGCCTGGCCTGTGGGAGTTGTGGTTACAGAAGGCAAAGCTTTTAATATACCAAAGACCTAAAGTTAAGCAGAAGTACTCCACAAGCCTTACCAATTGGCTAGCCTGTATAAGCACCCAGTCTTTTCTCTCTCCTTTTTTTTTTTTTTTTTTTTTTTTTAAAGACAGAGTTTCGCTGTTTTTCCCCAGGCTGGAATGCAATGGCACGATCTCGGCTCACCGCAACCTCCGCCTCCCGGGTTCAAGTGATTCTCCTGCCTCAGCCTCCCGAGTAGCTGGGATTACAGGCATGCGCCACCACGCCTGGCTAATTTTTTTGTATTTTTAGTAGAGACGGGGTTTCTCCATGTTGGTCAGGCTGGTCTTAAACTCCCGACCTCAGGGGTTCCGCCGTCCTCGGCCTCTCAAAGTGCTGGGATTACAGACGTGAGCCACCGTGCCCCGCCAAGCACCCAGTCTTTTCTGAAGTGCTGCTACCTCTCAATAGAAGCAATATCAGGGGTCCTTCCAAAGTATCACTGAAGTATTAGGACAATGCCACAAGCCTTTGGAGCCAATGTTACAGCCACCAGAACCAATCAGTGAGTTAAAGTTAAAGTGAGGAGTTCAAAAGAGAGGAATGAGTGCGAAATGTAATTGACAATATGTTTTTGCCATTTTCTTCCTACTGTAAAAATGAAAGTACATCCCATTAATCCAGAGTTAATTAATATCCAGAGCTGGTTTACAGGATATGTTACAGGACATGTTCCAGCATACATTAGGAATTTACACAGAATAGTAATGACTATTCAAAAATGGGGTAGTTATTGGCCGAGTGCGGTGGCTCACGCCTGTAATCCCAGCACTATGGGAGGCCGAGACGGGTGGATCACGAGATCAGGAGATTGAGACCATCCTGGCTAACACGGTGAAACCCCGTCTCTACTAAAAATACAAAAAAAATTAGCCGGGTGTGGTGGCAGGCGCCTGTAGTCCCAGCTACTCCGGCGGTTGAGGTAGGAAAATGGCGTGAACCCTTGAGGCGGAGCTTGCAGTGAGCCAGATCACGCCACTGCACTCCAGCCTGGGCGACTGAGCGAGACTCCGTCTCAAAAATAAATAAATAAATAAAATAAAATAATGGGGTAGTTATTTAGGCAGACAGCATTATCAACTAATTGTGAAGGTAGTGTATTTTAGTATGAAGATGAATCTCTACAATGCAGTGGCTATCAGGATGGCATTAATCATGCAATTATGGGCCTGATTCTTATGGAGAACATTTCCAAAGTGAAAATCCTCAGAAATAGATCTGTGACAAGGAACAAGACAAGGATGCCCATTCTCACCACTTCTATTCAATATAGTTTTGGAGGTCCTTGCTAGAGCAACTGCGTAAGACAAATAAATGGCATCCAAATTGGAAAAGAAGTAACATTGAATCTGCAGATGACATGATCATATATTAAGAGAAACCCCAAAGACTCCACCAAAAATCTGTTAGAACTAATAAATGTAGTAAAGTTATGGAATACAAAATCATCATACCAAAAGAAGTAACATTTCTATACACTAACAACAAACTATCCCCCCAAAAAATAAAAAAATCCCGTTTATAATAGCATCAACAAAAATAATATACTTAGGAATAAATTTAACCAAGGAGGTAAAGGACTTGTACATAGAAAACTGTAAAATATTGATGAAATAAATTAAAGAAGACACAAATAAATGGAATCATATTCTGTGTTCACAAATTAGAAGAATTAATATGTTTAAATGACCATATTACCTGAAGTTTCCTACAGAGCAATGCAATCTACATCAAAATTCTAATGACATTTTTTACAGAAATAGAAAAAACAATCCTAAAATTCATATGAAACCACAAAAGATCATGAATAGCCCAAACAATCGAGCAAAAAGAACAAAGCTGGAGGCATCTCACTACCTAAATTCCAAATATACTGTAAAGCTATAGCAATCAAAATAGCATAGTACTGATAAAATAGACATATAGACCAATGGAACAGAATAGAGAACCCAGAAGTAAATCCACACATTTATGGTCAATTGATCTTAAACAGAGGTGGCATGTATGCACACTGGGGATAGGACAATCTCTTCAATAAATCATTTTGGGAAAACTGCATATCATGCAGAAGAATGAAATTGGACCTTTATATTAGACCAACTCAAAGTAGATTAAAGACTTAAACTGGCCAGGTGTGGTGGCTCAAGCCTGTAATCCCAGCACTCTGGGAGGCCGAGGCAGGTGGATCACCTAAGGTCAGGAGTCCGAGACCAGCCTGACCAACATGGTGAAATCATGTCTCTACTAAAAATACACAAAATTAGCTGGGCGTGGTGGTGGACACCTGTAATTCCAGCTGCTCCAGAGGCTGAGATAGTTGAATCTCTTGAACCATGAACTGGGGAGGGGGATGTTGCAGTGAGCCGAGATCACGCCATTGCACTCCAGCGGGGGCAACAAGAACGAAACTCCATCTCAAAAAAAAAAAAAAAAACTTACACTGAGACTTGAAACTGTAAAACTACTAGAAGAAAACTTAGGGAGAAAGCTTATTGACATTTGCCTGGGCAATGATTTTTTTGAATATGGCACCATAATGACATAGGACAGGCAATAAAAATAAAAATGGATAAATGGGATTGCATCAAACTAAAACTCTGCATAGCAGAGAAAACAATCAACAGAGTGAAGAAACAACCTACAGAATGTGAGAAAATATTTGCAAACCACACATTTCATAAGAAGTTAATATTCAAAATATATAAGGAACTTATATAACTCAATAGCAAGAAAACAAATAACCTGATTAAAAAATGAGCAAAGGTCAGTTGAGAGAGGAAGAGAAAAACAAAATGAGTAAAGGACTTTAATAGACCTTTCTCAAAAGAAGATATGCGCATGACTGACCTGTACATGAAAAGGTACTTAACATCATTAATCATCAGAGAAATGCAAATTAAAATCACAATGAGGTATCGCCTCACACCTGTTAGAATGGCTACTATCAAACAGACAAAAGATAAACATTGACAAGGGTGTGGAGAAAAGGGAAGGCCTGCACACATTCCCCTTAGTGGGAATGTAAATTAGTATAGCTACTATAAAGGAAAGTATGGAGATTCCTCGAAAACTTAAAAACAGCAACTACCCGCCGAGAGTGGTGGCTCATGCCTGTAATCCCAACACTTTGAGAGGCCAAGGCAGGCAGATCACCTGAGGTCAGGAGTTTGAGACCAGCCTGGCCAACATGGTGAAACCCCATCTCTACTAAAAATACAAAAAATTAGCCGTGTGTAATGGTGGACGCCTGTAATCCCAGCTACTCAGGAGGCTGAGACAGGAGAATCACTTGAACCCAGCGGGCAGAGGTTGCAGTGAGCAGAGATCATGCCATTGCACTCCAGCCTGGGCAACAAGAGTGAAACTCTGTCTCAAACAAACAAACAAACAAACAAAACAGAACTACCATATGATCCAGCACTCCCACTTCTGGGAGTGATATATCCAAAGGAAATCAAATATGTAGGTCTAAGAGATATTTGCACTTCTATGTTCATAGCAGTGTTATTCCCAATCGCCAAGATGTACAATCAACCTAAATATCCATTGAATGATGAATAAAGAAAATGTGATTTATATATAATGGAATCATATTCAGCCTTAAAAAAGAAAGAAATCCTGCCATTTGTGATAATATGGATGAATATTGAGGACATTATGCTAAATGAAATGTCAGGCACAGAAAAACAAATATTGCATAATTCATTTATATGTGAAATCTAAAAAAGTCAAACTCTTGGAAGTAGAGAGTAGAATGGTGGTTGCCAGGGGACTAGTGGGAGGGGAGAATGCGGAATGCTGGTCGAAGGGTACAGTTTCAGTTTGATAGGATAAATAGATTCAGAGATCTATTGTATAGCACGGTGGTTTGTTTATTTTTAGTTTTAATTTTTTGAGACAGGGTCTCACTTTGTCACCCAGGCTGGAGTGCAGTGGTGTGATCTCAGCTCATGTAGCCACAACCTCCCAGGCTCAAGTGATCCTTCTACCTGAGCTTCCCGTAGCTTCCTAGCGGGGACCACAGGCAGGCACCACCATACCCAGCTACTTTTTGTATTTTTTGTAGAGATGCAGTTTCACCATGTTGCCCAAGCTGGTCTTGAATTTCTAGGCTCAAGCAATCTGTCTGCCTTGGCCTCCCAAAGTGCTGGAATTATAGGTGTGAGCCACCTCACCTGGCCACATGGTGATTATAGTTAATAATGATATTTGTATACTTGAAAATTGCTAAGAGTATAGCTCTTAAATGGTTTTACCACAAAAAATTATAACTATGTTATGGATATGTTAATTAGCATGATGGTGGTAATAATTTCATTATATATATATAAAATCATGTTATATACGATTAACATATACCTTTTTTTTTTTTTTTGAGACAGAGTCTTACTCTGTTGCCCAGGTTGGAGTGCAGTGGCATGATCTTGGCTCACTGCAACCTCCTGGGCTCAAGCGATTCTCCTACCTCAGCCTCCCGAGTAGCTGGGATTACAGGCGCCCACCACCATGCCCGGCTAATTTTTGTATTTTTAGTAGAGACAGGGTTTCGCCATGTTGACCAGGCTGGTCTTGAACTCCTGACCTCAGGTGATCTGTCTGCCTTGGCCTCCCAAAGTGCTAGGATTACAGGTATGAGCCACTGCACCCGGCCAACATATACCTTTTTATTTGTCAATTATACCTCAGTCAAGCTGAGTGATGAAGTCATCACTCTACCCTATCTAAAGATAGATATCTGTGCTATCTTTTAGGAGTTTTGTAGTTTTGTATTTTACATTTAGGTCTATGATCCATTTTTAGTTGACCTTAGTGAAAAGCATAAGATCTGTATCTAGATTCTTTTTTTTTTTTTGCATGTGGATGTCCAGTTGTTCCAGCACCATTTGTTGAAAAGGCTATCTTCACTTCATTGTGTTGCCTTTGCTCCTTTGTCAAAGAGCAGTTGACTGTATTTCTATGGGTCTATTTCTGGGTGCTCAGTTCTGTTCCATTGATCTCTGTGTCTTTTGCCAATACCACACTGTTGTGATTACTGTTGCTTTATATTAAGTCTCGAAGTCAGGTGGTGTCAGCCCTCCGTCTTTGTTCTTTTCCTGTAATATTATGTTGGCTACTCTGGGTCTTTTACTTCTCAATATAAACTTTAGAATCAGTTTGTCAATATCTACAAAATAAATTGCTGAGGTTTTAAGTGGGATTGCATTGAATCTCTAAATCAGCTTGGGAAGAATGGACATTTTGACAATATTGAGTCTTCTCTATTGATTTAATTCTGCTTTGATATCTTTCATCAGAGTTTTCTAGTTTTCCATATATAGACCTTGTACATATTTTGTTAGCTTTAAACTTATTTCATTTTAGGGGTTCTAATATACATGGTAATGTGTTTTTCATTTCAAATTCCACTTGTTCATTGCTAGTATATAGGAAATGATTGACTTTTTTTCTTTTTTTTTTTTTTTTTTTTGATATGGAGTCTCACTCTGTTGCCCAGGCTGAAGTACAGTGGCACAATCTCAGCTCACCGCAACCTCCGCCTCCCGGGCTCAAGCGATTCTCCTGCCTCAGCATCCCAAGCAGCTAGGACTATAGGTGCCCACCACCTGTATATGTGCTGGATCAAAATTAGCCCACGCCCAGCTAATTTTTATATTTTTAGTAGAGACAGGGTTTCTTCATGTTGGTCAGGTTGGCCTCGAACTCCTGACCTCAGGTGATCCACCCGCCTCAGCCTCCCAAAGTGCTGGGATTGCAGGCATAAGCCACCATACCCGGTCATGATTGACTTTTTTAAAGAGATGGGGTCTCACTATGCTGTCCAGGCTGACCTCAAACTTCTGGGCTCAAGCAATCCTCCTGCCTCAGCCTTTTGGGTAGCTGGGACTACAGGTGTGTGCTACTGTGCCTGGTTTTGACTTTTATACATTAACTTTATATCCATGGCCGGGCACAGTGGCTCAGGCCTATAATCCCAGCACTTTGGGAGGCGGAGGTGGGCAGATTGCCTGAGCTTAGGAGTTCGAGACCAACCTGGGCAACATGGTGAAACCCCATCTCTACTAAAAATACAAAAATTGGCCAGGCATGGTGGCGTGTGCCTGTAATCTCAGCTACTTCAGAGGCTGGGGCACAAGAATCTCATCAACCCCAGAGGCAGAGGTTGCAGTGAGCCAAGAATGCGCCACTGCACTCCAGCCTGGGTGAAAGAGCAGACCCAGTCTCAATAAATAAATAAATAAATAGGCTGGGCACGGTGGCTCACAGCTGGGCGTGGTGGCTCACACCTGTAATCCCAGCACTTTGGGAGGCTGAGGCAGGTGGATCACCAGGTCAGGAGTTCAAGACCAGCCTGGCCAATATAATGAAACTCTACTAAAAATACAAAAATTAGCCAGGCGTGGTGGTGGGTGCCTGTAATCCCAGCTACTCGGGAGGCTGACGCAGAGAATTGCTTGAACTGGGGAGGCGGAGGTTGCAGTGAGCTGAGATTGCACCACTGCACTCCAGCCTGGGCCATAGAGGGAGACTCCATCTCAAAAAAGTAAATAAAATAAGTAAATAAATAAATAAAAATTTTATATCCTGCAACTTACTATAATTGCTTATTAGTCACAGAAGGATCTTTTTGGTCTATTCTTTTGGATTTCTACATAAATAATAATTTTTTTTTTTTTTTTTTTTTTT
>NC_037671.1:44291052-44310958 GCF_003255815.1 Theropithecus gelada | reverse complement strand
TTTTGAGACAGAGTCTCGCTCTGTCGCCCAGGCTGGAGTGCAGTGGCGCGATCTCGGCTCACTGCAAGCTCCGCCTCCCGGGTTCACGCCATTCTCCTGCCTCAGCCTCCCGAGTAGCTGGGACTACAGGCGCCCACAACCGCGCCCGGCTAATTTTTTGTATTTTTAGTAGAGACGGGGTTTCACCGTGGTCTCGATCTCCTGACCTTGTGATCCGCCCGCCTCGGCCTCCCAAAGTGCTGGGATTACAGGCGTGAGCCACCGCGCCCGGCCACGCCTGGCTAGTTTTTTGTATTTTTTTTAGTAGAGACGGGGTTTCACGGTGTTAGCCAGGATGGTCTCGATCTCCTGACCTTGTGATCCGCCCGCCTTGGCCTCCCAAAGTGCTGGGATTACAGGCTTGAGCCACCGCGCCCGGCCTACATAAATAATAATTTTACCTTCAAACAAAGATAATTTTATTTCTTCCTTCCCCATCTTATGCTTTTTATTTTCTCTTCTTACTGCATTAGCTAGGACTTGCAGTACAATGTTGAAAGAAAGTGGTGAGAGAAAACATCCTTCTCTTGTTCCTGGTCTTTGCGGGAAAGCTTCTAGTTTCCCACCATTGAGTATGATGTTAGCTGTAGGTTTTTTGCAGATGTTCTTTATCAAGTTGAGAAAGTTCCCCTTTATTCCTAATTTGGTGAGTTTTTATCATGAATGGATGTTCGATTTCATCAGTGCTTTTTCTGCATCTCTTGATGTGATCATGTGATTTTTCTTTTTCAGCCTATTGATGTGGTGGATTACATTAATTGATTTTCAGATGTTGAACCAGCTTTGCATACCTGAGCTATATCCCACTTCCTCATAGTGTGTAATTTTTTTATACATAGTAAGATAAAATTTGCTTATATTTTGTTGAGGATTCTTGTATCTGTGTTTATAGGAGATATTGGTCTATAGTTTTCTTTTCTTCTAACATTTGTGTCTGCCATTGATATTAGGATAATGCTGGCCTTATAGAATGAGTTAAGAAGGATTTCCTCTGCCTTTGTCTTCTGAAAGAGATTGTAGAGAATTTGTATAATTTCTTCCTTAAATGTTTGCTAGAATTTTCCAGTAAGGCCAGGTGTAGTGGCTTACTCCTCTAATCCCAGCACTTTGGGAGGCCAAGGTTGGACAATCACCTGAGGTCAGTAGTTTGAGACCAGCCTGGCCAACATGGTAAAACCCCGTCTCAACTAGAAGTACAAGAATTAGCCAGGAGTGGTGGCAGGTGCCTGTAGTCACAGCTATTCAGGAGGCTGAGGCAGGAGGATCACTTGAACCTGGGAGACAGAGGTTGCAGTGAGCTCAGATTGTGCCACCGCACTCCAGTCTGGGCAACAGAGTGATACTCTGTCTCAAAGCAAAAAAAAAAAAAAAATTCCAGTAAACCTATCTGAGCCTGATGCTTTCTGTTTTTATGATTTGTTTTTTAAGATAGAGGATTAGAGAGGGTTCTGGTCAAAGGTTTGATATTTTGTGTGTGTGTGTGTGTGTGTATGTGTGTGTGTGTTTGATTTTGAAAGCAGCATATGTTCGTTGTTAAATAAACAAACTGTGTAGAAATATACCAAGTAAAGAAGTGAAAGTTGGCTGGGCACAGTGGCTCACACCTGTAATGCCAGCACTCTAGGGGGCTGAGGCAGGGGGATCACTTGAGACCAGGAGTCAGTGGCCAGCCTGGGCAACATGGCAAGACAGACTCCACAGGAGTGATCACTATTAAGGATTTGCTATGGAATTTTTTTCAAACATTTCCTATGCCTGGTTTGAAGATAGATAGATAGATAGATCAATAGATCGATAGAGAGATTTTTTCCTTGTCTGACAACGGAAGATATTTGGAATATTTTTTAAAGCCTTGATACGTTGCTTTCCAAAAGACCTATAACAAGTCAGGATCTTTTTTTCTTTTTCTTTTTTTTTCTTTTTTTTTTTTGATACAGAGTTTTGCTCTTATTGCCCAGGCTGGAGTGGATGGTGTGATCTTGGCCCACCGCAACCTCTGCCTCCTGGGTTCAAACGATTCTCCTGCCTCAGCCTCTCAAGTAGCTGGGATTACAGGCATGTGGGTGCCACCACACCCAGCTAATTTTGTATTTTTAATAGAGACAGGGTTTCTCCATGTTGGTCAGGTTGGTCTTCAACTCCTGACTTCAGGTAATCCGCCTACCTTGGCCTCCCAAAGTGCTAGGATTACAGGCGTGAGCCACCCTGCCTGGCCGGGGTCATTTTTAGTAGGAGTGAGATTTAAATTTTTTTCACTTTTTCCTAAGTATAGAAATGCAACATGTCTTTGTAGAAAATAAATCGTATTTTTAAAGAAAGGATTTAAAATCACCCCTAACCATCTATATAGAGATGACCAATAGTAATATTTTAGAGTATTTCTCTCTGGGTGTAAAACAGGGGCACAAGTCATAGCTGTCATGAAACAAGCACAGGAGGCCAGATCAGTAGATAGAACACATCAGCACCACACTTCCCCCAACACCTCCCCACTCATGTTTTGTATTTTATTTTAATGTGGTAGGAATCCTCTTTTCAACTCAGGTATTTTTGAAGGGTTTGTTGTTGTTTTGTTGTTGTTATTGTTGAGACAAGAGTTTCACTCTTGTCATCCAGGCTGGAGCGCAGTGGCCGGATCTCAGCTCACTGCAAGCTCCGCCTCCTGGGTTCACGCCATTCTCCTGCCTTAGCCTCCCGAGTAGCTGGGACTACAGGCGCCCGCCATCACGCTCGGCTAATTTTTTTGTATTTTTAGTAGAGACGGGGTTTCACCGTGTTCTCCAGGATGGTCTCTATCTCCCGACCTCGTGATCTGCCCGCCTCGGCCTCCCAAAGTGTTGGGATTACAGGCGTTAGCCAACGCGCCCGGCCTAATTTTGTATTTTTAGTGGAGACGGGATTTCGCCACGTTGGCCAGACTTCTCTCGAGCTCCTGATCTCAGGTGATCCGCCCACCTCGGCCTCCCAAAGTGCTGATTTTTTTTTTTTTTTTTTTTTTTTAAAGACAGAATCTCACTCTATCGCCCAGGCTGGAGTGCAGTGGCGCGATCTCGGCTTACTGCAACCTCTGCTTCCCAGGTCAAGCGATTCTTCTGCCTCAGCCTCCCAAGTAGCTGAGACTACTTTGTTCCCAGCTACTTGGGAGGCTGAGGCAGGAGAATCACTTGAGCCTGGGAGGCAGAGGTTGTGGTGAACCAAGATGGCGCCACGGCACTCCAGCTTGGGCAACAGAGAGAGACCCTGTATCAAAAAAAAAAAAAAAAAATTATTGAGTACCACTTCCTCATTCTGCATTGCTCTCGGTGCTGAATACTGCAGGGCTAAGACACACTTTTGGTCCTTGGAGAACTTACATTCCAATGGGGGAGTCAGAACACAGGCAGACAAACAATTAGCATGTTATATAATGTGTGGCAGTGAAAACATTATGAAGAAAGATAATGCAGGGCCTGGGCATCGAGAGTGACTGCCTGGGCATGATGGCGCCATTTTCACTGGGCTCAGAAAATGCCTTTCTGGGGCAGTGATGTTAGAGCTGAGACCTGAGTGGGGTGTCATAGGAAAATCTAGTTGTGTGGTGGTTCTCAAGTCTCCCTGGATATTAGAATCACCCAATGGAGCTTAAAAATTACCAGTGCCCCAGACGCACTCCAGGCCAACCAATTCATAAACTCTGGAGGTGAAGCCCAGTCATGGGTATTTTTTAAGTTGCTTAGGTGATTTCAATGTACAGTCGGGATGCAGAATCAGTGGCCTAAGGCAGCTCTATCCAATAGAAAAATAAATAGCCACGGCCGGGCTCGGTGGCTCAAGCCTGTAATCCCAGCACTTTGGGAGGCCGAGACGGGCAGATCATGAGGTCAGGAGATCGAGACCATTCTGGCTAACATGGTGAAACCCCGTCTCTACTTTAAAAATACAAAAAACTAGCCGGGCGAGGTGGCGGGCGCCTATAGTCCCAGCTACTCGGGAGGCTGAGGCAGGAGAATGGCGTGAACCCGGGAGGCGGAGCTTGCAGTGAGCTGAGATGCGGCCACTGTACTCCAGCCTGGGCGACAGAGCGAGACTCCGTCTCAAAAAACAAAAAAAAAAAAAGAAAAGAAAAAGAAAAATAAATAGCCACATATGTAATTTTAGTAGCCACGTTAAAAAAATAAAAATGGCCAGGTGCAGTGGCTCACACCTGTAATCCCAGCACTTTGGGAGGCTGAGGCGAGTAGATCACAAGGTCAGGAGTTTGAGACCAGCCTGACCAACAGGGTGAAATCCCGTCTCTACTAAAAATACAAAAATTAGCCAGGTGTGGTTGCGTGCACCTGTAATCCCAGCTACTCAGGAGGCTGAGGCAGGAGAATCGCTTGAACCCAGAAGGCGGAGGTTGCAGTGAGCTGAGACCGTGCCACTGCACTCTAGCCTGGGCAACAGAGCTAGACTCCATCTCAAAAAAATTAAATAAATAAATAAATAAATAAATAATAACAAATTTTAAAATGAGGTCACACAGATAGCCTGGGCCTGGCATTTGGGATTTTATTGTAAATGTGATAGAAAGTCATCGGATGCCTTTATGGCAAGAAATAAGGCCAGGTGCAGTGGCTCATGCCTGCCGTCCCAGCACTTTGTGAGGCCAGTGCAGGAGGATCACAAGTTTGAGACCAGCTGGGCAAGATGGTGAAACCCCCTCTTTCAATCTCTCTTTTTTTTTTTTTTTTTTTTACCTTTTTGGAGACAGAGTCTCACTCTGTCACCCAGGCTGGAGTGCAGTGGCTCAATCTCTGCCTCTTGGGTTCAAGTGGTTCCCATGCCTCAGCCTCCCTAGTAGCTGATATTACAGGTGCCCATGACCACGCCTGGCTAATTTTTGTATCAGAGAGACAGGGTTTAGTCATGTTGGCCAGGCTGGTCTCAAACTCCTGGCCTCAAGTGATCCACCTGCCTCAGCCTCCCAAAGTGCTGGGATTATAGGCAAGAGACACCATGCCAGGCTGAGAGACCCCCATCTCTACAAAAATTGAAAAATTAGCCGGGCATACAGATGCAGTGGCTCATGCCTGCAATCCCAGCACTTTGGGAGGTTGAGGTGGGCAGATCACTTGAGCCCAGGAGTTTGAGATCAGCCAGGGAAACATGGTGAAACCTCATCTCTACAAAAATTAGCCCAGCATGGTGGCACGGGCCTGTAGTCCCAGTTACTTAGAATGCTCAGATGGGAGGATCACCTGAGCCCAGAAGGTTGAGGCTGCCATGAACCATGATTGCGCCACTATACTCCAGCCTTGGTAAGAGTGAGACTCTGTCTCCCCCAACCCCCATGCCAAAAAAAAAAATTAGCCAGGTGTGATGGCAGCCTGTAGTCCCAGCTACATGGAAGGCTGAGGCAAGAGGATTGCTTGAGCCCAGGAATTCAAGGCAGCAGTGAGCTATGAGCTATGATCACGCCACTGCACTCCAGCCTAGGTGAGAAAGCAAGACCCTGTCTCAAAAAAAAAAAAAAAAAGGTTTGCTCTAATTTACCTTTAAAAAGAACTCTTTGGCTGGGCATGGTGGCTCATGCCTGTAATCCCACCATTTTGGGAAGTTGAGGCAGGTGGATCACCTGAGGTCAGGAGTTCGAGACCAGCCTGACCAACACGGCAAAACCCCATCCCTACTAAAAATACAAAAAAAAAAAAAAAAAAAAAAAGCTGGGTGTGGTGGCAGGCACCTGTAATCCCAGCTACTTAGGAGGCTGAGGCAGGAGAATCGCTTGAATCCCAGGAGGTGGAGATTGCAGTGAGCTGAGATTGCACCATTGCACTTCAACCTGGGCAAAAGAGTGAAACTCCATCTCAATAAAAAAAAAAAAAAAAAAAAAAAGACTCTTTGCTATATTGGAAACAGTCTCCACGGAGGGTAGAATGAAGCTGGGAGGTCCAGATATAGGCTTTCCCATTTGTGTGGGAGAGAAATTTGGGTGGCTTGAATTTCCAAGGTCATTGTGCAGATGCTGCAAGGTGGATTCACGATAGATATTCCAAGGTAAACTGTGAGCTGAGATCACTCCACGGCACTCCAGCCTCGGCGACAGAGCAAGACTCTGTCTCAAAACAAAAACGAAAAACAAAAAAATACCCAAGATATTGCTGAGAGAGAAAAGGAAAACAAGATGCAGAACATATGCTGAAGTAGAGTGGATAGATAAAGGTCATTGCTGAAGCATTATCCCTAACAGTTTGATTTTTTTATAAAAGGAGCATGTGTATTACACATTTTAAAAAATCTTAATGGTTAGAGTTTTTTTCTTTTTTTGAGACAGGGTCTCACTTTGTCACCCAGGCTAGAGTGCAGTGGCATAATCTCGGCTCACTGTAACCTCTGCCTCCTGAGCTCAAGTGATCCTCCCACCTAAGCCTCCCAAGTAGCTGGGACTACAGGCTTGTGCCACCATGCCTAGTTAATCTTTGTATTTTTATTAGAGATGGGGTCTCACAATGTTGGCCAGGCTGGGAGGTTAGAGTTTTTGAAAGTAATTGGGCTGTTTCAAAAACCATGAGCTCTCCATCATTGAAGAAGTTTAAACAAGGGCTTCATGGACCATTCGGGAGGCTGGTAAAGGACTGTGGTTCCAAATTAGCATCCATCAGATGATGCACTGAATTTTTCTTCCTTTTTTTTTTTTTTTTTTTTTGAGATGGAGTCTTGCTCTGTCGCCTGGAGTGCAGTGGCGCGATCTCAGCTCACTGCAACCTCTGCCTCCTGGGTTCACACCATTCTCCTGCATCAGCCTCCTGAGTAGCTACAGGCACCTGCCACCATGCCCGGCTAATATTTTGTATTATTATTATTTTTTTTTAGTAGAGACGGGGTTTCACCGTGTTAGCCAGGATGGTCTCCATCTCCTGACTTTGTGATCTGCCCGCCTCGGCCTCCCAAAGTGCTGGGATTACAGACGTGAGCCACCACGCCTGGCCTGAATTTTTCATATAAGAAAATGCATTCCGGCCGGGCGCAATGGCTCACGCCTGTAATCCCAGCACTTTGGGAGGCCGAGGCGGGTGGATCACCTGAGGTCAGGAGTTCGAGACCAGCCTGACCAACATGGAGAAACCCCGTCTCTACTAAAAATACAAAATTAGCTGGGCCTGGTGGCACATGCCTATAATCCCAGCTACTAGGCAGGCTGAGGCAGGAGAATTGCTTGAACCTGGGAGGCGGAGGTTGCGGTGAGCCGAGATCGTGCCATTGCACTCCAGCCTGGGCAACAAGAGTGAAACTCTGCCTCAAAAAAAAAAAAAAAAAAAAGAAAATGCATTCCATTTAAAGTACAGTTGGCTGGGCACGATGGCTCACGCCTGTAATCTCAACGCTTTGGGAGGCCGAGGTGGGTGGATCACCTGAGGTCAGGAGTTTGAGACCAGCCTGACCAACGTGGTGAAACCCCGTCTCTACTAAAAATACAAAAATTAGCTGGGTGTCGTGGCAGGCGCCTGTAATCCCAGCTACTTTGGAGGCTGAGGCAGGAGAATCACTTGAACCTGGGAGGTGGAGGTTGTAGTGAGCCGAGATAGCGCCATTGCACTCCAGCCTGGACGACAGAGCCAGACTCTGTCTCAAAAAAGAAAAAAAATAAAGTACAGTTGTTTGTTCTGAGCCTTCCTCAAGGGTTTTGTGTTCAGGCATTCTTTATTTTATGAAATGCAGTATATATAGACTATGGGTTTTTTTTCTCTCATAACCTTAGTTGGCAACAATCTTACTTTTTGGTCTCAAAATTTTGGGGGAAATTTTATTGGTCTTTGAAATGTAAATTTCTGGGAAGTATGGTTGTGGGGAAAATGAATATTTTGGTAAGGTTGAATTAGGTGCCTCTGAGACCCCTTTCTGACCCTGAGATTCTCTCAGCGTTGCAGGCTGGATTCCTTATGCCAATGAGTCATTCAACAAACGTGAGCTTTTGGATAGGAGAGTGGGTAAAAGATGTAGGCGGATCAGCACAGCTCTGCTACTACAACTGTTGTACAGTTCTTTGCATATATGCTCCTGGCAGTGAGTCAGTCTGGTTTAGGGACTGCTGCCCTATGACCCTGAACAAACAGCAGCCTCAAGCATCCTTCCATTCAAATTAGCAAGTGTATGCTGATGGGAAAGCTCTGTGCTGTGTGCTGTGGGCCAGGAGGCGTTATTGAGGTGAGTCTGGGGGGTATCTATCCCCCAGGAGCTTATAGTCTGATATCCTTCATATATCAAAGACAGTTTTGTTATCACAACTTCTCAGAGCCTCAATTTCTTCATATATAAAATGGGAATAAGAATAATGCATCTAAAAGCCACAGAGATGCATCTCTCCCTCCCTCCCTTACTTCTACCTAAGCTGGAAAGAACCAGACTCTGAGAGGTAGACAATGTAATCAAAACAGAATGGATGAGCTGGGCGCAGTGGTGCATGCCTGTAGTCCCGGCTACTAGAGAGGCTTAAACTCAGGAGTTTGAGTCCAGCATGGGTGAGAGACTTTTTATTTTTAGAGATGGGGGTCTCACTCTGTCACCCAGACTGGAATGCAGTGGCTCAGTCACGGCTCACGGTAGCCTGGACCTTGTCAGCTCAAGCAATCCTCCCACCTCAACTCCCCCAGTATCTGGGACTAGAGGTGTGTGCCACCACACCTGGCTAATTTTTGAAGTTTTTATGGAGATGGTGGTCTCGCTGTGTTGCACAGATTTGCAACACACTCCCTGGCTCAAGCCATCCTCCTATCTCAAGCCCCAGAGTATCTGGGACAACAGGTGTGTGTTACCACACCCAGCTAATTTTTTTTTTTTTTTTTTGAGACAGAGTCTCACTCTGTCACCCAGGCTGGAGTGCAGTGGCGAGATCTCGGCTCACTGCAACCTCTGCCTCCCAGGTTCAAGTGATTCTGCTGCCTCAGCCTCCTGAGTAGCTGGGACTACAGGCGCGTGCCACCACGCCCAGCTAATGTTGTATTTTTAGTGGAGACATGGTTTCACCATGTTGGCCAGGCTGGTCTCTAACTGCTGACCTCAGGTGATCCACCTGCCTTGGCCTCCCAAAGTGCTGGGATTACAGGTGTAAGCCACTGCACCTGGGCAGACCAAGCTAATTTTTAATTTTTTTTTTTTAGAGACAGAGTCTTGGTATGTTGCCCAGGCTTGGTCTTGAACTTTTGGGCTCAAGTGATCTTCCTGCCTCAACCCTCCGAGGATCTGGGAGGACTGCTTGAGCCTGACAGGTTGAGGCTGCAGTGAGCTGTGATCGAGCCACCACACTCCAGCCTCAGTGACAGAGCAAGACCCTGTCTCAAAAACAAAAACAAAAACAAAAAACAAAAAAAACCAAAAAACAAAAACAGAATGGCTTCCAATCAAGGCCTGATTGTCACTAGCCCACAAAATTCACATATCTAGGAAGAAAGGTTCACTAGCCCTGGATACTTAAAAAAAAAAAAAGTCAAGCAAGCAAGAAATCAGTGAGTGGAGAGGTAGCCTGGCGTGGCCTGGCAATTTTCACTACTCTCAGTGAGTCCCCAACACTGGAACCCTTTGGCTGCCTCCCTTAATTCTCCTTCATCACCCACCAAGTGAGTCCCCTTGGGATTCCCCACTGACCACTGCTGGGGAAGAGCCTACAGTAAGAGAATGTGCCAGCCGAGGCCCCCAGCACCTGTTTACCACCATCTGTTTAGACTTTGCCGTGGGGGTGTGCCGCAGTCTTGGGGCGCTGGTTACCATGAGTCCAGCCTGGGAGTAGGGGCCACTCTGGATGTACTGCCAGCTTACATTTTGGGGCCTGTGAGGCTGAGGAGGTAGGCCCGGGAATGAGATACCCTCGCTCGGGTCGCGCCACCCATGTGGCCTCAGAGCCAACCTCCATAGGCAACACCCGTCCCCACGGTTTCACCTCTCCCTTGCTTGAGATTCTCCAACTCGAAGGTCACAGTGTTCTTGTGAAGATGAATCAGTTAGTGGAAGAGAAAGTGCTTTATAAAATAGTTAAACATTATATACTTGTAAATTATGACAATCATATATGTATAAACTCTTTGAAAAGTATAATGTACCATATGAATTACCCTAATTCTGTTGGAAGCCAAGAACCATGGGGGGCCAGGCACGGTGGCGCACGCTTGTAATCCCAGCACTTTGGGAGGCCAAGGCAGGTGGATCACGTGGTCAGGAGTTTGAGACGAGTCTGGCCAACACAGTGAAACCCCATCTCTACTAAAGAATACAAACATTAGCTAGACGTGGTGGCAGGTGCCTGTAATCCCAGCTACTCGGGAGGCTGACGCAGGAGAATTGCTTGAATCTGGGAGGTGGAGATTGCAGTGAGCCGAGATCGCACCATTGTACTCCAACCTGGGCAACAGGGCTAGACTCCGTCTCGAAAAAATAAAAAAGAACTGTGGGGAATTGACAGTTAGGCTTAAGAGAAATACCAGATTGGCCACCCACCCCCACCCTTTTGGGCTTAAATTGATAATAGTGTCAGAGTTTACCCAGAGGAAGAACTAAGATGGGAACTGAACGGTGCTGTGGGTTCAACAGGTGGCTGCCTCTCTGTGACCCGGCTAAGTTGGGCTGTTGTTGAGTAATAGCGTGGGCACTTGGGACCCCCATCAGGAACCCTCTGCAGACAGCTGTGGGTTTCCAGTCAAGTTCAAAGGCAGAATTCACCATAATGGGCTCACTGTACACTGAGTGAGCCCCGGCAACCCCCAGCTACTCCTATTAGAGGGGAGGGGGCTGGTACCTGGTTAACCAGTTCTTAATGATGATGATACCCCCTGCCAGAAAGCCCACCTGAGATGGATGCATGCTGATATTATACATCTGGTGTAGCACAGGTGTTCCTTTTCAAGATGGTGCACTCTAAGTGACTTGGATATGCCTTTATATTTAGAAGTCCTTCGTAGAGTTGGAAGTGGGGTTTGGGTGCAGGAATTATAGTATCACATGAGTTGTGCTAGGCACTGTTCTTGTTTTGTTTTGTTTTGTTTTTTTGAGATGGAGTCCTGCTCTGTTACCCAGGCTGGAGTGCAATGGCACGGTCTCAGCTCACTGCAACCTCCACCTCCCAGGTTCAAGCGATTCCCCTGCCTTAGTCTCCTGAGTAGCTGGGATTACAGGTGCACACCACCACCCCCGGCTAATTTTGGTATTTTTAGTAGAGATGGGTTTTTGCCATGTTGGCCAGGATGGTCTCGAAGTCCTGACCTCAGGTGATCCACCCACCTCAGCCCCCCAAAGTGTTGGGATTATAGGCGTGAGCCACTACGCCTGCCTACTAGGCATGTTTTAAGTGTTTTACATGTGTTATCTCTTTTAATTCTCACCCAGGAGAAAACCCTGTGTGGTATATCCTGTTTACACATGAGAAGACTGAGCAATAGAAAGATTGTACAGCTATTAGAAACTGACAGAACCAGAATTTAAACCAGGCAGAAAATCTGACAATGAAATCAGAGCTTTTTATTATTATTGTCATTTTTCCAATGCACAACTAAGGCAGAGCAAGACTTGTCAAGGTCATGCAGCTGGTACATGGTGGATCTGGGAATCAAACCCAAATCAGTCCAACTCTAGGACTTACAGTGATAACCACTACTCTATTCTACATCCACGGTTGCTTTTAATATTCAATCATAATATGGAACATATAGTACAGTAGTCTATATAACATAGTACAATTTTATATTATAGAACAATATTCTATTGTAAGGTTATAATTATTTAATGAATCCTCTATGGTTGGATATTTTGGTTGTTTCCATTTTTAAACTATTATAAAATGCTAAGATTTTCAAAAAGAAATGGCAGGAATGTTGTTTGGTTTATCAGTTTGTTTACTTTAAAGGTTTTAGGGCAGATGAGCTGAACTTTCAGGGGCTGGAAGAATTGGAGGCTTTGGATTGACTGCTTAGGTGGAGAATGAAATTCGGATTAGGAATTGTGCCAGTGTTAGAAAGAAGGGAAGAACAGAGTGTGTTTTACCCCAGGGATTTGTCATTGCCTGCTGAGATAGAAAATTTGGGGATGCATTTCAGAAATACCTGTAATTCCCCCTTTGGATATTTTAGTGTTCTCTACCACTTTCCAGCCCAACATCTCATTGACATTACCCAGACACACGTGGGTGGGGTTGGACAGAGAGGAAAGCTGTTCTCTTCCCCAGCTCAGCCATGTGCATTCATCTGGAATCACACCGTCTGGCTATCCCATGTCCCTTGCCCCTTCTGCCCCTCTCCAACTTAGTCATATATATATGTGTGTGTGTGTGTGTGTGTGTGTGTGTATATATATATATATTTTAACTTTTAAAATATAAATAAATTTTTAAATTTTTAAATATATATATAAATTTTTTGTAGAGACGGGGTTTCACTCTGTTGCCCGGGCTGGTCTTGAACTCCTGAGGTCAAGCGATTCTCCCATCTCAGCCTTCCAAAGGGCTAGGATTACAGCCACAAGCCACTGCACCTCAGTCTTCCTTTGACGTTATCCCCTCAAATTCTACATTCAGGCCCAAAACAGACAAGGAGGCGTGAGGTTATCAAACGTAGTAATGCTGAGTCCTCAGCACAGTACTGTGCACTTTCCAGGCACCATCTCTGTCACGATAGCTTTAGGTGATGGGGACCTTTATGCAACCACCATTTTATAAAGGAGGAAAAGGAGGCTTTAAGAGGTGAAGCTTGGTTATGTGTCCGAGGTCACAGAACCAGGGCTTGATGGAGCTGGGATTCAGAGCCAAGGCTATCTAAACTCCATGGCCACATCATGCTAACCACCACATATTATTTGCAGCCTTCATAATGTAGTATAAGCAGAGGACGTTGTAGTTCTAGGGGGAAATCTTCAGAAAAATCAGCAAGAACACATTCAGTTAGCTGAATTACGTGTATATAGGTTGGGCTCACAGAATGTTAGAACTGCAAAGGATTCTGGAAGTATCTCTTTTCTACCTTATTTTAAAACTGGGGCAAATGAGACTAAGGAGATACAACAAGTAAATGCAATGTGTGATCACACCAAAAATAAAGAAAAAGGAAGGCCGGGCATGGTGGCTCACACCTGCAATCCCAGCACTTTGGGAGGCCGAGGCAGGCGGATCATGAGGTCAAGAGATCGAGACTATCCTGGCCAACATGGTGAAACCCCGTCTCTACTAAAAATACAAAAATTAGCTGGGCGTGGTGGCACATGCCTGTAGTTGCAGCTACTCGAGAGGCTAAGGCAGGAGAATTGCTAGAACCTGGGAGGCAGAGGTTGCAGTGAGCCAAGATCATGCCACTGTGCCCCAGCCTGGCGACAGAGCGAGACTCCATCTCAAAAAAAAAAAGAACCTGGGTTCTGACGCTAGGCAGACCTGGATTCATATCCAGATAAGGTACTCCACCTCTCTGAGTCTGTTTCCTTATCCACAAAATGGGGGTTATAAATACTTACCATCTTGGAGCCAGGCTCAGTGGCAGGTACCTGTAGTCCCAGCTACTCGAGAGACTGAGGCGGGAGGATCACTTGAGCCCAGGAGTTCAAGTCCAGTCTAGGCAACATAGTTAGACCCTGTCTCTAAAAGCAAAACAAAACCGAAAAACTAAATACTTATCATCTAGAGCCACTGTGAGAATGAAATGAAATAATGATTCTAAATAAACTGGAGGCTGGGCGCGATGGCTCATGGCTGTAATCCCAACACTTTGGGAGGCTGAGGCTAGTGGATCACCTGAGGTCAGGAGTTCGAGACCAGCCTGGCCAACATGGTGAAACCCTATCCTTACTAAAAATACAAAAATTAGTTGGGCATAGTAGCGCACACCTGTAATCCCAGCTACTCGGGGAGCTGTGGCAGGAGAATCATTTGAACCTGGGAGGTGGTGGTTGCAGTAAGCCGAGATCATGCCACTGCACTCCAGCCTTGGTGACAGAGCGAGACTCTGTCTCAAGGGGAAAAAAAAAAAAAAAGAAACTGGAGCAAGTTTGTGGAAAAAAGAGAATTTTGGGGTTGAGCTGGTGGAAAAAAAGAGAACACAAAACTGGTAACCAAATAGATGGTTTCAAAAAAAACCCAAAAGGCCAAGTATTTCTCAATTTCATCTGATTCATTATTTCTCACAGGCACTGTCAGTGGGACACCCAATTGACTTTCCACACGTGGAAGTGCAGGGGTGTGGTGTGCGGTGACGTCTCTATGACTTGTCTTTGGTGAAGAGGGAAGGATGGGTTAGATTTACTTCCATAATACAGGCTTGCTTTTTACTTCCTGTTTTGAAAGGGTTGGGAGATTGAGAGGAAGTGAGGTTGTTAGTATAAACTTGAAATCCAGATTCTTTCTAAAGGACATTCCCTCTGCTATGTGACCTCAAATGAACCTCTCACTGTCTCAATTGTCTTCTTTCCACAGGCTTATTAAGATGGCCACAAAATGGGCACTTTGCATTCAGCATCTTATTTAATTCTCAAGACAAGCCTGCAAGATAGATATTACCATCCCATTTTGTTTTTTATTTATTTTATTTTATTTTAATTTTTTAGACGGAGTCTTGCTCTGTCACCAGGCTGGAGTGCAGTGGCACAATCTTAGCTTACTCCAACCTCCGCCTCCTGGGTTCAAGCTATTCTCCTGCCTCAGCCTCCCAAGTAGCTGGGACTACAGGTGTGTGCCACCACGCCCAGCTAATTTTTGTATTTTTCGTAGAGACGGGGTTTTACCATGTTGGCCAGGATGGTCTCAATCTCTTGACCTCGTAATCCACTGCCTTGGCCTCCTAAAGTGCTGGGATTACAGGTGTGAGCCACCACGCCTGGCCTATTTTATTTTATCTTTCTTAGAGACGAGGTCTTGCTATGTTGCTTAGGCTAGACTTTAGCTCCTGGGCTTAAGCAATCCCACCTAAGCCTCCCAAGTAGCTGGGACTACAGGCATTCATCACCGTGTCCAGCTCACCATTCCATTTTAGAGCAAATAACTGAGGCTCAGGGAGATTAAGTAACTTTTCTCAGGCTACACAGCACACAAGAAGCAAGTGTGGTAGACCTGTGATTTAATCCCAGATATGACACCAAAGTTCGTGTGCTTTCAAGTATACCCACGGTAGATTCTGGTTTTTTGTTTTTGTTTTTGTTTTTTGTTTTTTGTTTTTTTTAGACAGAGTCTCACTCGGTCAGCAGGCAGGAGTGCAGTGGTGCCATCTCGGCTCGCTGCAACCTCCGCCTCCTGGGTTCAAGTGATTCTCCTGCCTCAGCCTCCCTAGTAGCTGGGACTACAGGTGCGTGTCACCACGCCCAGCTAATTTTTGTATTTTTAGTAAAGATGGGGTTTCACCCTGTTGGCCAGGATGGTCTCGATCTCTTGACCTCGTGATCCGCTCACCTCAGCCTCCCAAAGTGCTGCGATTACAGGCATGAAGATTCTGGTTTTATGGGGTCTAAAGCTTATGTAATCTGGGGAGCCCTCCTTAAACAACAATACAGAGGCCGGGCATGGTGGCTAACACCTGTAATCCCGGCACTTTGAGGGGCTGAGGCAGGCGGATCACTTGAGGTCAGGAGTTCGAGACCAGCCTGGCCAACATGGCAAAACCCCGTCTCTACTAAAAATACAAAAATTAGCCAGACATGGTGGCATGTGCTTGTAATCCCAGCTACTCATGAGGCTGAGGCAGGAGAATTGCTTGAATCCAGGAGGTGGAGGTTGCAGTGAGCAGAGATCGCACCACTGCACCCCAGTGTGGGCGACAGAGTGAGACTCTGTGTCAAAACAAACAAACAAACAAACACAAAAACCCAATACGGAAACATTACAAAATCACAGATATAAAATATATAAACATTAATATTTATTTAGATTTTGAAATGAAATCACAACGTATTAGAAAAAAGAGCTGAAACATCAAGATCACAAACATCTCAAAATCTAGAAAAGTAACATACTATTTGTGTTAACTCTTTGACACTCCTCTATAATACCTTTTTTTTCCTATGTCTTTGTTGTTGTTTTTTAGAAATGGAGTCTTGCTTTGTCACCCAGGCTGGAGTACCATGGTGTAATCATAGCTTGGACTTCGGGGCTCAAGCAATCCTCCTGCCTTAGCCTCCCAGGTAACTGGGATTACAGGCCTGATTTTCCTAGGTTTTTTGGGTGCATCCTTCTTGGTTGCATCTTCATATAATAATAATTTTGTAATATTTTCCATAGAATAAATAAAACAGTATTCCTCTAGCATGATTGATTATAAACTTTTTCTATTATTGATAGTCCAGAAAAGCTTATTTCAGCTTCAGAAGTCATTATTGGTAATGTCATGAAGATATTAGGATTAGTGTCAAATTTAGGACATCAAAATTTCTTCCATATATGAGGTGTAAGATTTTAGGGCATTTTTTCCAGTGCACAGTGATTCATTGAATTGATGACACTTTATACCCCATTTACAGTTAGCTAAATGTTATCTTCATTGATATCAGCATTTTGTGTCAAATCAGCAAGAAATTCTACTCTTTCCCAGTATGGCTTCTCCTCTCCTACCACTTTAGTTGGAATGAAGACGGTTTACATTCAGAAAAGACTAATAATTAAACTCCCTTCTCATAAATGTCTGACCTTTTAAAGGGAATTTATTACAAAATCCTGGGTGCAAAAACATTTGAAGCATTTAGAATGGTTTGGCCTACTGAAGGGAAGGCTGGAGAAGGCAAATAAATAACCACCTTGAAGGATGTGGACATTAGTGGGGGTTAGAACCACCAGGGTGTGTCTGAGACTTTGATTCTGGGGACTGGGGAAAGAATCACGCAGCTGCATAGTTAACAGGTTCTGCAAGTCACTTTGACGCACTAAAATTGATATAATGGATAAGAAAGTCTGTGAGTGAGAACAGCTAAAAATTGCCTCCGTGTGGACTCCAAGTGTGATCTTCACTACTCAAGGTGTGTCCCAGCAGCTGCTGCGGGTGATGGATAGAAATGCAGATTCCTGGGCCCTACCTGGAAGCGTTGAATTAGAATCTGCATTTACCAAAGTTCCAAGTGATTCATGTGCAGGTTATTGTCTAAGAAGCCTGGACTAGAGAGTTGAGAAGGAACTTGCTGATGTGTTCCTCACAGTGCTTGGCACACAAGAGTTACCATCTGTGGAATGCCCTCTATGTGCCAAGATCCTTGCCTGTCTTAGCTCACTTGGCCTTCACCTCAAGCTTGAAGGTTGAAACAAACATCACCATTTTATAGATGAAGAAACTGAGGCTCAGTCACTTCCCCTTCAGAAGTGACAGAGCTAGGAATCAAATCCAGGGAGATTTGATTCCAAAGCTTTCAGAGGGAATCAGTAAGTACTTGTTGAATTACTTATTAATTTTTCATTCAAGCATTCATTAATATTATTATTTATTCATTGAAGAGACTTAGGGTGGGATGAAAATGTGCCTGTCCAGCCTTGGTGTCTCTGCTGCCCTGGGAATGGGAAGGTGACACTTACTCCTCCGCCTTCCCCCTTTCCAAATGCCCTTCTCCATGACTCAGCAAAGAAACCATGGGTCTGAAATCAGAGATGAGGCAAAGAAAACCTCAAAAATGTATTTTTTTTTTTTCCTGGAGGAATTTCCCTTTCATGTCATTCATTCCTCTGCTAGGGAATCCAGGAAGTCTTCAACCTGTGGTTAGCCGACACTTAAAACAAGGCCTGACACAAAGCATGCTATATAACTATTGTTATATTATTATTAATTATGGAGCAGTTACTAATACCTGGAGACTTGGGTCAAGTTGTGTTAAACTTCTCTTTCCATTTGTTCTAGTCTCACCCCAGAATTTATGTGAATTCTCAATTATTCATGCTGTAGAGGGCTTAAGGGGGCAACTGCAAATGAGTGAATAAATTAATAAATTAAAAAGCTTGGGTTCCCCTCTGAAATGAGATTATTGTAATGGATGAAGAGGCATGACTCAGTAGATGGCTGATTTGGGAATAACCACGTCCAGTCTAGAAGGGGGCTGACCCTCAGAATTTCCAGCTATAGGACAGACAGACCTGCCTAACTAAGAGACAGTTGACTGATAGACTGTGGTAAATTCTGTATGAAGATACACAGACAACAGAAGAAGAACGTAATTCCTGGTTGGGTGGGGAGGGGAGGGTGTGCTTGTGGTTCTCAGCCCTGGATGTGTCTCAGAATCACCTGGAGATAAACATATAGAACCTGGGCTCCATGCCTAAGATTCTGATTTCCAGCTCTGGGAGTATAACAGGGCCATCATAATTCTTGTTTTTTTGAGACAGGGTTTCACTGTCGCCCAGGCTAGAATGCAGCGTCGGCAATCAAGGCTCGTTGCAGCCTCGACCTCCTGGGCTTGAGGGATCCTCCCACCTCAGCCTATAGCTGGGACTACAGGCATGCACCACCATATCTGGCTGATTTTTTAGTTTTTGTGGAGCTCAGATTTCACTGTGTTGCCCAGAAGGTGGCCATCAGAATTAACAAGCTTACCAGGTGATCGGGACCTAAAGCCAAGCACTAAACATAATAATAATAACAGCACATACTATAAACTAGACATCTTAGGCATTTTCTCTTAGTCTTATAACCATCCCTAAAGGCAATTTATATTATCCTCATTTTACAGGCAGCAACACTGAGGTTTAAGTAATTTGGCCAAGGTCACACAGCACAGCCCATATTTTAATTAAGCTCTCAGTCTAAAGACCTAAGTTATTTTGCCATATCCCATGCAGCAGGAGGTCAGCCTGGAAGAATCTTCCCAGAAATTGAAATTAAGATAATTAACTCAGATGTTAAACTCTAAAATCTGTACATAATGGGTCAGACAAAGATATGTAAGCGGATTTAAAGAGACAAAGGCTCTGAGCTAGTGAAAGTTTGACCTTAACCCTATGGCCTCAATTAACATATCAAAAGGAAGAATGTGTCCTTTGGGGTGGGAGGGTGCTTGGGCCAGTTAGTCTGATACTTTGTGAGCTGAGGGAGGGTTCCTGGCCCCTGCAGCATTGTGATCTGGTATTAACACTTTTCCGTGGCTTCTGGTTTCTCCTGACCTTCCTGGCTGTTCTGTTTCCTTCCGTTTCTCCACCTACCCCTTAAATGTGGATGTTCCTTGCATTCCACTCTCCCTGTATTCCCAGGATGACTGCATCCACTTCAGGGCTCAGCTGCCTGTGCTAAGGACTTCCAGAGGCGTGCACTCCTGACGTCCTAACTCAAGGCATCAAGGCAATCAGGGGGCGTAGGAGAGGTGTTCTCAGACAGGACTGGAGTTCACATCCTAGCTGGGTGCCTTACTGGCTATGGGTCTTAGAAGTTACCTATTATTGCTGGGCATGGTGGCTCACGCTTGTAATCCCAGCACTTTGGGAGGCCAAAGCAGGCGGATCACGAGATCAGGAGTTTGAGACCAGCCTGAGCAACATGGTGAAACCTTGTCTCTACTAAAAATACAAAAATTAGCTGGGCGTGATGGCAGGCGCCTGTAATCCCAGCTACTCGGGAGACTGACAGGAGAATTGCTTGAACCTAGGAGGTGGAGGTTGCAGTGAGCTGAGATCATGCCACTACATGCCAGCCTGGACAACAAACAGCAAAACTCTGTCAGAAAATTTAAAAAAGCAACATGTGAAACAGAGAACACTTTCCCCAAATCTGTTCTTCCACTTGGATTCCTATCAGAGGAAATAGAAACACCTTCCATGAAAATTGCCAGAACCAGAAATCCTAGAGTCATCCTGGACCATCCCTCTACTACCAACAAAGAGGGCACTGAGTTCCAGTGATTTCTGTCTCCTCCTGCATTTCTTTTATTGTCACAAACTGCTCTTGATTCTCACTAGGTTCTTTTTTTTTTTTTTTTTTTTTTTTTTTTT
>NC_037671.1:44278216-44290955 GCF_003255815.1 Theropithecus gelada | reverse complement strand
TTTTTTTTGAGACGGAGTCTCGCTGTGCTCCCAGGCTGGAGTGCAGTGGCATGATCTCGGCTCACTGCAAGCTCCGCCTCCCGGGTTCACGCCATTCTCCCGCCTCAGCCTCCCAAGTAGCTGAGACTACAGGCGCCCGCCACCACGCCCGGCTAGTTTTTTTTTGTATTTTTAGTAGAGACCATGTTAGCCAGGATAGTCTCGATCTCCTGACCTCGTGATCCACCCGCCTCGGCCTCCCAAAGTGCTGGGATTACAGGCATGAGCCACTGCGCCCGGCCCTCACTAGGTTCTTGATTCTCACTAGGTTCTTGATTCTCACTAGATTCTCACTAGGTTCTTGCAACAACCTCTTAACTGCTCTCGACTTACTGGTTCCCAAACCTCAATTGCTTAGCACTGAGGGTATGGTTCGGATGAAACCCTGTAACAGCCCTCTGCTCCCTTTAGGGGACAAGTCCAAGTCTCTTGCAGACTCCTGCTGTTGAACGTGCACGCACACACACACACTCACACACACTCTCACACACATTCACACACACTCATGTAGCAGGATGAGCCACAGACAAAACTCCTCAGACACTGAGTTAAAGAAGGAAGGGGTTTATTCGGCCGGGGGCATCAGCAGGATGTCTGTCTCAAGAGCCAAGCTCCTCAAGTGAGCAATTCCTGTCCCTTTTAAGGGCTCACAACTCTAAGGAGGTGCATGTGAGAGGGTCGTGATTGATTGAGCAAGCAGGGGGTACGTGACTGGGGGCTGCATGCACTGGTAATTAGATCAGAACAAAACAAGATAGGGATTTTCACAGTGCATTGCTACACAATGTCTGTAATCTATAGATAACAGAACCAATAGGTCAGGGGTCAATCTTTACCAGGCCCAGGGTGTGGCGCTGGGCTGTCTGCCTGTGGATTTCATTTCTGCCTTTTAGTTTTTACTTCTTTCTTTGGAGGCAGAAATTGGGCATAAGATGATATGAGGGGTGGTCTCCTCCCTTATTCCCCCCTTTTGAGACTCTCACTCATTTTATTAGTGGGAGTTCTCACTTTCATTTTCACTACCCATGTCTTCTTACAAAACAGATTGATAGTGATTCATACAGCACACTTGTGCATTATTGTGAACTAAGGTAGCGATGAAGCTTTATATCATTCGAAGAAGTACAGGTAGCAAACAAGGGAGCAGTAAGTAGGTTCCTTTTACTATTACAACTCTTGTTATAAAAGTTTTAAATCCTCCTAGCTCTGGGAGCCATTTTCTAAACATGGCCCTAGGATCAAATCTATGCCACACTTGCACGGGCATGTGTGCCAGTTTTGTCGTATCTCTAACCATGTTTTCAACTACTTGCCCTTGATTATCTATGTGTAGGCAGCAATTAGTAAGGTTAAATTTCCTACAGACCTCTCTTTCAGCTGCTAGCAAGTAGTCGAGAGCTAATCTATTTTGATAGCATTTCTCATCTGAGTTTCTTGCCGGGCCAGAATAGTCAAGACTCTGCCGGTTTTATTAGTGATTATTTCGAAGACAGCTTGTAACCGTATGATTCGGTTGATCATGTAAATGGGGGTCCGGTATCCCCACAAGCCGTCTTGTGTCCAAGTAGCAGGCCCATAATATTGTATGATTCTCTCAGGGGGCCATTTATCATTTTTTCAATTTCTTATAGCTATGTTCTCTTTTCACGGGAAGCATAGACAGGGAAGCACAGGAGTTTGCCTGTTTTTATGGGCAGTAGGAAGAAAGATGGTTTAATAGTGCCAATAACACAACTACCTGCCCACTGGTCAGGTAATTTGGCGTGAGCTCTATGCCCACATATCCAGTATAATCCAGTGGGGACTGTCCAGTCCCAGTGGGACTCTGGGTGGGTTCACACAGTTTGCAACTTTGGGAATTTGCTAAATGGATTTCTTTCTGTGTGATTTGAACTCCACCAAGTGACTGTTTCTGTGGTACCATTATACAGTTTCTGTCTCAGACAACTAAGTTGTCCTATGGGTGAGTGAATTCTTTTCCTTCTCTAGCTATGCAATACTGTCCAATAATTGAGGCTTTTAGGACCCAGAAATTATCAGGGTGATTCTTTTGAGCTGGGACTTCATCAGGAACTGGGTCTGTAGGTACTAATTCTTGGGCTTCCGATGGCCATTGATCTCTTATTTCAGTTCCTCCACATACATAACATGAAGTGACAGTGAGAGACTGTGCTACATGCTCGGCTAATTGCGAAAACAAATTTCTTGTTTTTCCTGGAATTTCTGGTACTGGCACATTTAGTTTATCATAGAAAGTTTGAAATACTGGCTCAGGACAGCATTTATAAACTTCTTTTCAAACCAGGATATTTACTTGAAGATCCAGTCTAGCTCCATCAATTTTTAGGTTTACACGTTCCCCTTTTTTTTCCAGCAAGGATCAAGGGGATTGGTTATTACTAGCTCTAAGGGGTTACATTGTCCCTTAGTACAGGAAGGGCCATTTTTTCCTTTCTGAAGGTAGACTGGATCCTTTTCATCTTTTATCCAAGTGGCCCAAATGACACAAGACCAGTATCCACATTCATTTTCACATAGTCCTAATTCATGACAAATGTACTTATTTTTGGTCACATAGCCTTTTTCTCAACTAAAAGAGCCACCCCTTCCCAACTTATTACTATTAATGACAGCACAGGCATCAAATTTTAAGGTGACTTGTTTGGGCACCCTTTTTCTTCTGTTTTGGTTAACACTTCACTCGTATCATTTATGAGCCCCTACCAGTCTTCAGTTCTTAATCTTATTTCAAAAACTGTGGTCATGGGAGGCTCAGATGGGTCATAATACACATCAGGTTGGTCATTTCCTGGGCTACATACCTTGTGTAGAATAACATTATGCAAACAAATTCTTTTTAGAGTTCCAGTACACTTATAATAACTGTAAAATAATAGGACCATAGGCCTGGTGCAGTGGCTCACACCTGTAATCCCAACACTTTGGGAGGCTGAGGCGGGTGGATCACGAGGTCAGAAGATTGAGACCATCCTGGCTAACATGGTGAAACCCCATCTCTACTAAAAAAAAAAATGCAAAAAATTAGCCAGGCGTGGCCATGGGTGCCTGTAGTCCCAGCTACTTGGGAGGCTGAGGTAGGAGAATGGTGTGAACCCTGGAGGCGGAGCTTGCAGTGAGCTGAGATCGTGCCACTGCACTCCAGCCTGGGCGACAGAGCAAGACTCCATCTCAAAAAAAAAAAAAGTAATAATAATAATAATAGGACCGTAGCAACCTTTTGTCCTACCTCAGTGACTTGATGTATACACTGGAAATAGCCCTTAGTCTGAGGAAGGTCAGTTGAAGTCCTTACTGTACAAGTCCAAATTTTAAGGAAAATGAGTCCTGAGACGAGTTTCCTCGTGCTTCAGCCATGCGTGGACCAGTCAGCTTCTGGGTGTGACTGGAGCAGGGCTTGTCGTCTTCTTCAGAGTCACTTTGCAGGGGTTGGTGAAACTGTTCCCATCCATGTACCGCTTATAGTCTACTCATGTTCAAGGATAGTCTCGGAGGTTGGGCCTGCTAGAATAAACTGAGTCGAACACCTTTACACAGTTATGTTCAACTGGGCTCTCTGATACTGGAAACAAGGTGGTGGGGTTTAGGATGTTGCACACTTCAATGGTTATGTGGGGATTTTCACATAGCAAGCTTTGGTACTTGGTTAATCTAGCATTTGTTAACCAATGATGTCCTTTGGTATTTATTAAAGTTACCACAGCATGGGGGGCCTTTATATTCAGGTTTTGCCCAAGGGTTAGTTTATCTGCTTCTTGTGCTAACAGGGCCTTTGCTGCTAGGGCCCTTAGACCTGAGAGCCAGCCTTTGGAAACCTTGTCTAGTTGTTTGGAGAGATAGGCCACTGGCCTTGGCCAGGGCCCCACAGTCTGGGTTAAAACTCCAACTGCCATTTTTTCTCTTTCTGACACATAGAGTGTAAAGAGTTTTGTCAGATCAGGTAGCCTCAGGGCTGGAGCCAACATGAGTTTTTCTTTTAACTCATGAAAAGCTCGTTGCTATTGGTTGTAATAGATGTAGTTTATCTAATCTACATTTTTATTAATGGTCACCTACAAAAATATTGACTCAAATCCTTCAACTATTTGATTTCAAGCTTTAAATTGATCTGGTATTCCTTGTGGGACTCCAATTGCATCTAAATAGACATGAAAGTCGAAAGACCCATAAGGGGCTTCTCTCGCTTTACGATGTCTTATTTTTTTTCCTTCTGGTTGATGAAATGCCAGGGTGAAAGGGATAGCCAATTGGACTAAAGCACAAGTGCCACTCTAGTTATTCGGCAGAGTGCCCAGTAAAGGTCCACCACAATACCACCATACATCTGCTCAGGGATGAACAAGGGCTGACTGATTGATAAGCTCTTGAAAATTCGTAAGCTCACCGCATCCTTTCAGGTCTCCAAGGAATGCTAAGTTTCCTCCCTGCTGTGAGAGACATGAAGTGAACTTAGTGTTGGCAGACGGAAGCTGGATGGCCCTTGGGGGCTGAACCACAGGGTGCTGGACTTTGGGATATAGCAGAGAGAACTTGGCATGACTTACTACTCCAGGCTGTAGAATCCTGGAAAAGAGCTACCATGCAGCCTATGCCTGGTCGACTGGAAGACCACCTTAGTGGAAGGGGGACAATCTGGGCCTCTGGCCTGCCATGTGCACAAACATAACAATTGCTTTTGTTTAACGTGCAGATGGAATATTTGATCTATTTTAACCAGGCATTTGCATCTTGGTATCCTGTCTTAATTGCTAAAGTTTGTTTTAAGTCTTTAACTTCTATGATCCTCTAGTAAAATGAATGTATGGTTTTAGGAAAATTACAAAAACCGGTTGGGGCAGTCCATCCTTGCTCTTCAGTGGTTCACAGAATGTTGGACCAACTATGGCATGAAACCTCTACATCGGGGGGCAACACCCTTGGTTGGCACTGGGGTCTTTATCGAAATGTCCCCAGATTAAATGATCCTAGTTTACTAATGCCTAGTCTGAGGAGACTCAGGAGGGACAGAAGAACTTTTCTGAAGTAGAAAGCTGTCTTTGACTTGGCAAGTCCCCACAGGGTATAACAAGGCAAGCATTAAATGCAACAGTTTGAGGCAAAATTGACTTGGTTATATTAATAACTAGATGGCCAGCAATAGAACGAGGAAAGAAGAAAGAGTAATATAATAGATTAAAAGAGTTAAATTTTTCTTAGCTTTAGTTTGGTAGGGTTTTCCCCTGGGACTATGGCCCATGACTCTGGAGGGGGTGGCGCTTTCTTGACTCAGGTGTGATGAGCCCATCCTTTTTTTGATGTACGAACAGCAGTCTTGGTGGTTAGCAGCACAAGGTAGGGTCCTTCCCAGGCTGGTTCGAGTTTTTCTTCTTTCCATCTTTCGATGAGAATGTGATCTTCAGGCTGGTGCTGGTTTACTGGAAATTCTAGGAGTGGTCCATGTGCTAAAAGACTTTTAGTTTTTTTGTTTGTTTGTTTGTTTTTCGAGAAAAGAAAGTGGAAGATAAGCCAAATATCTAATTTTTAAGAAATTGACCTTTTGTTTTAAATGTGGGGATCTTGGCAGTGGACTTTATAGTCCTTAGTGCCTTTTTACTGAGAAATTTCCTTTAGCACCTATTTTTATTAGTTTTTAAACCAAAGAAAGGCAAATACCATTTTACATTTAACAATGCTTCTTGTATGATTTTTATACCAGATAAGCTAAATGTTATCTTTATATTAGTGTGTTATTAATGTGAAACCTAATTTTAATAAAACCTTATAGACATATTTATTTAATTTTTAATGTTTGACCATAGGTAAGATTTTATAGACTCTTTTTAACCTTTTATAATTTTTGCTAAAGAGCAACTTGGTGCTTTAAGAAAAACCTGTTATGCTTTTACTTTAATGTCCAGTTCACAGAAAAACTGGATGATACTTCTTTAACTTTAGCTAATATGTTTACACACAGAATGTTCTTTGCAATTAACATTTTAAAACTTGCTTAAACCTTCAAAACAATAATTTTTTTAACTTTTTAATGTAGGTAAAAATGTACATTCTTATGCCTCCTTAAAATCCTTTTACCAAAGGTATATTTCGCTTTTCTTATACACCTTGCACATAAACTGTTTGTTTTTTTTTCCCAATAGTTTTACATTCAGGAGGCCTAGTTACTTTTAAATTATACAACTTTTTTTGCATAAATCTTTTTTTTAACACACATTTTTTCATAACTTTTTTTTCTTTTATGACTTTTACAGGCAATTTTTTGACATGCCTTAACTTTCTGACTTACTACAAATACTTCTTTTGTTAAACAACCAGTTAATTTATTTCAGGACAAGAATTTACCATATAGCACTCTTTTTGTATGAATTCCGCCCCCCCTTCCCCCCCCCCTTTTTTTTCTAAGATGATAACCATTCTTTTCCAAAGCGAACCTATTCTTATGTCTGTGGACTAGACTGTCTAAGGCCACAAGAATAGAAGTTACTATAATACATGTTACACTGTTAACTTTTAGCAAACTTTACTTTTGTTGAAAACCTTGTAAGTTTGGGATTTTAATTATCCTTTGCTATTAATAAGACCTTATTTTGTCCAAATTAGAATTGGTATGATGGCTTTTAAAGGAATAGTGTACACTTTTTTCTTTTTTTTTTTTTTTTTTGAGACGGAGTCTCGCTCTGTCGCCCAGGCTGGAGTGCAGTGGCCGGATCTCAGCTCACTGCAAGCTCCGCCTCCCGGGTTCACGCCATTCTCCGGCCTCAGCCTCCCGAGTAGCTGGGACTACAGGCGCCCGCCACCTCGCCCGGCTAGTTTTTTGTATTTCTTAATAGAGACGGGGTTTCACCCTGTTAGCCAGGATGGTCTCGATCTCCTGACCTCGTGATCCGCCCGTCTCGGCCTCCCAAAGTGCTGGGATTACAGGCTTGAGCCACTGCGCCCGGCCACTTTTTTTTCTTTTTTAACTACTTGTATATCTCTCTTTCTTTCTCTCTTTGACTTTGTCTCTCTTTGATTTTCCTTCTGCCTCTGTCTCTTCTTCTCTCTCTCTGCCTCTCTCTCTCTTTCTTTCTCTCTCTCTCTCTCCTTGACTTCCTCTTTGTCTGTCTCTTCCTCTCTCTCTCTTTGCCTCTTTTCCTCTCTCTTTCCTTTCTCTCTCTGCTGGTCTTTCCTTGCCTCTGCCAGCCGCTTATTCTCCTGTTCTCTCAACCACTGTGTGTTGGGGGCGGGGGGTCTACAACCAGCTGTAACCAAGTGTCTATGTACAGGAACTGGTCTGGGTTCCCTGGCTTACATGTCACCTTGTGCTATACCTTTGAAACAAGGGACCTGTCCAGGCTTCCTTCTAATGGCCAACCTACGTCTAATGTTGGCCAGTCTATCTTACACAAAGTTTTAAGTTTTCCTGGTGTCATAGTACTCCATAGTCTCCCTTAAATACTTTTTTTGAAAATTTTCAGCATAGTTCCTAGTGGAGTGGGCTTACTTTGTGCCTCACCCATGTTTCCTCTAGACAAAACACCATGCTCACACCACATGCACACCACAAAACAAAGAACGGATAAAAAGGGCACACACACACTTTTGTAGTTTACGTAAAACCAAAATCAAAACCAAAATCAGAGTATCCAGAAATCCAAGCCAGGTCAAAACCAAAACCAAAGTATCAAGCAATCCAAGTCAAAAACCAAAAACAAAAACCAAAGTGCCAGTACAGGCACACCGTGGGTGATCAGGCCATGCTTCCACTCAAATGGAGTAGGCAAGTTCCCAAGGCCAATCCTGTCAAGCAATTCAAACCAAGTCAAAACCAAAACCAAAGTGCCGATAATGGCACACCGTGGGCTATCAGGCCACGCTTCCACTCAAATGGAGTAGGCAAGTTCCCAAGACCGGTCCTATCAAACAAATCAAACCAAATCAAAACCAAAACTAAAGTGCCGATAAAGGCACACCATGGGTGATCAGGCCACGCTTCCACTCAAACAGAGTGGGCAAGTTTCAAAGACTAGTCTTACCAAGTTTTAGATGTCCAGACTCCAAGTGCCCGTTCCTTCCTGGTGTTCAGCCACTGCATTGATCCCCCACGGGGGCCTGCCACACACTGCTCTGGCGAGGCATCCCACCGGGGCAAATGCCTATCCGGGAGTGCTCTCAGGATCCGCATCGCTCGCTCGGGCTGGTCGGAGTCCCCCGCAGGGATGTTCCACAGGGCAGGCTCAAGCCACCTAAGGAGCTGCCTCGACCATCCGCCAATCACCTCGCTTCCCGGTCAGGGAACCAAGAAATGTAGCAGGATGAGCCACAGACAAAACTCCTCAGACACCGAGTTAAAGAAGGAAAGGGTTAATCGGAATTAAAGAAGGAAGGGGTTTATTCGGCTGGGGGCATTGGCAAGACTTCTGTCTCAAGAGCCGAGCTCCTCAAGTGAGCAATTCCTGTCCCTTTTAAGGACTCACAACTCTAAGGGGGTGCATGTGAGAGGGTCATGATTGATTGAGCAAGCAGGGGGTACGTGACTGGGGGCTGCATGCACCGGTTATTAGATCCGAACAAAACAAGATAGGGATTTTCACGGTGCATTCCTATACAATGTCTGTAATCTATAGATAACAGAACCAACAGGTCAGGGGTCGATCTTTAACTACCAGGTCCAGGGTGCGGCGCCGGGCTGTCTGCCTGTGGATTTCATTTCTGCCTTTTAATTTTTACTTCTTCTTTCTTTGGAGGCAGAAATTGGGCATAAGACGATATGAGGGGTGGTCTTCCTTACTCTCTCACACACACACACGCACACTCATAAACACACATGCACACTCACACACACACACAGGAGCAAGTGCTCCTCTCCTGAAGCTTCTGTCTGTCTTTCCAACAAGACTGGGAGGCCCTTAACCCCCCAATTCCTGTTGGGCATCTCTGGGTGCCTGGTATGTGGCACGCTGTCAGTAGGAGGCTCTTCTAATAAGGTTTAACATTTACAGAGCTTTACTTTGGGCCAAGCTCAGTTCAAAACATCTTCACAACTCTGTGGGGTGGGTATTCTTTATTCATCTATTCTACTAATATTTATTGATTACTTCCCCCCGGCCAGGCCCTGGTCCAGGCACTGGGGATATGGCAGGGTAAAGATGATGGGCAGTGCTAGAGGTGCGGGGAAGAGTTCCTGTTTTATCTCAGAAGATCAGGAAAGGTGAAAATGGAGTAGAGACTTGAGGGAAGTGAGGAAAGGAGCTATGTGGAGATTTAGGGGAAGAGTGGTCCAGGCAGAGGGAACAGCCAGCTCAAAGGGGACTATTTGATGGTTTCTTCCTCCATTTGATGGAGTCCAGGTAAGTCATCCAGCGTTATAGACTAAGTGGCAGAGCTAGGTTTCAAACCCAGGTTCTGTAACTCTTGACTCATGCCTCTTTACCATGCCTCTTTACCATGTTTTATGGGACACAGTAACTGCCTTAGCTGAGAGAAAGTCTGGTTCCATGTTCACCACCTCCCTCTCTGATTGGAGTTTGGTCTCTTGTGTCAAGGACAGCATGGCTGATTGCCTGCCTTGGTATCCAGCTTCACTTGTTGGCTCTGCTTTTCTACTTTGTGTACTCATTTCTGTGGTCTGTATTAGAGACAGTGAGATTGTGTGTACTCTTCAGGCAGCCTGAATAAAGCACGCTTTTCCTTCTGTTAAGCTGAGACCCAGACCCTGAAATAGTGTGACTTGGCCAAGGCAAATTCCCCTTTACTAGTCAGCAACTAGGGTAGCCTCTGTTGGGCAACCTGTGGTTCTCACATCACACCTTCCTTCAAGCTTCCTTGAAGGAAACACCTTCAAGAGCTTCCTTCAAGCCACCTCTGGGGCTTTTTGCAAAGGTGATATTTGAGTTGGCCTTGAAGGACATGGAGCATTTCAAGAGGTGGAGATTGGGGAGGGATTTCTAGGCAGAAAGAAGTGTGTGAGTTGAGCAAAAGCATCAATGCTGGGCCACTCAGGGACCTGGAGAGTAGATGCCTGTGTGTTGGGGAAGCAAAGATAAGGCTGGATGGAGAATTTAGGTCATGTCATGGCAGCCTTTAAAAAAAATGTTTTTTGGCCAGGCACGGTGGCTCGCGCCTGTAATGCCAGCACTTTGGGAGGCCGAGGCGGGCAGATCACGAGGTCAAGAGATCGAGACCATCCTGGCCAGCATGGTGAAACTCCGTCTCTACTAAAAATACAAAAATTAGCTGGGCATATGGTGGCATGCACCTGTAGTCCCAGCTACTTGGGAGGCTGAGACAGGAGAATCGCTTGAACCCAGGAGGCGGAGGTTGTGGTGAGCCAAGATTGCGTCACTGTGCTCCAGCCTGGGAAAAAGAGCGAGACTCTGTCTCAAAAAAAAAAAAAAAAAAAAAAAAAAGAAAGACTGCTTGGGCAGTTGTGGGGAGCACAGGTTAGAGAGGGTAACTGGTGGAGGAGAGGCTATTGCAGGAGTCCAAGTATTAGATGGGAGCACCTGAGCACTGAGTGGAAGGACCAGGTTCCAGAGACATTTTGGAAGTATTGATGACAGGTCCTGCTTACAGGTTGATGTGGAAACTGTAGGAGCAGGAGGAGTTGAGAAAGAATGATGTCAGCATTTTCAGCTTGGGTGACTCAGCAGATCACTGTTAACTGACAAACAATACACAAGAGAAGGGACAGGGACAGGATTTGAGCATCTTGAGTTCGAGGTAACGGGTGTGACATCCAGGTGGGGATGTGGGCTGGGAGTTTGGGGTGGAGGGTAGAGCTGGAGAAATGTCAAAGCTGAGGCTGAAGGAATAGAGGAGGTGTATGAGCAGACAGGGACTTGGCTTATCTAGAGGGACGCAATGAAGGAGCTGTGGAGGAGCAGTTGGGAAGGCTAAAGTAAGTGAGGACTGTTGTTGTTGTTGTTGTTTTTATTGTTGTTGTTTTTTGAGACAGAGTCTTGCTCTGTCACCCAGGCTGGAGTGCAGTGGCACAATCTCAGCTCACTGCAACCTCTGCCTCCCGGGTTCAAGCAATTCTCCCATCTCAGCCTCATGAGTAGCTGGGATTACAGGCACCTGCCACCATGCCCAGCTAATTTTTGTATTTTTAGTAGAGACAAGGTTTCACCATGATGGCCCAGCTGGTGTCGAACTCCTGACCTTGTGATCCGCCTGCCTCAGCCTCCCAAAGTGCTGGGATTACAGGTGTGAGCCACCACACTTGACTGGCCATGCTGGTCTGGAACTCCTGACCTCAGATGATCCGCCCACCTCAGCCTCCCAAAGTGCTGGGATTACAGGCGTGAGCCACCAAGCCCGGCCACAAAGACTGTTTTGATGAAGGCATTGCTGGGATTGTTTGACAGGGCTCAGCATCTGATGTCCCCACATCTCATGGGGACAGCAGAGTTGACCTCCCCTGGATTATCTGCTCAGAAACTAGGGGCGCTTCTGCTCAGCCTGCGCTTCTTTCCGTGGCCTTTGTGTGTGCTGTCTTCTTCCTCTGCACATGACCAGCTTCCCTCTGCTGAGGGGAAACTCCTGAAAGTGGAGATCCTGACTTCTCCCCCATTATTCTCCAGGAAGCTCAGCCCAGGGCTGTGCACTGTGAGGCACAGAACACTAGCAAGGGGATTGAATGACTGAACAGAATGGGTGGCAGTGGTGATTGTTGTCCCCTGCTTTGCTTGGACTTTGAGGCCACCCTTTTATGGAGAACGTCTTGTTTGAAGGAATGGGTATAATTTGCTCTCTGAATCTTGAGTTGCTTCAAGCTTACACCATCCGCCTGGGCGACAGAGCAAGACTCTGTCCATCCATCCACCATGTATCAGATTTTTGCCAATATAAATATCTACTAAAAGTTAAGCATGCATGCATCAGTACTGCACTCCTTTTTATGACTAAATGATATTCCACTGTATGCATATGCCATATTATATTCATTTATTCATATGTCCACAAATGTTGGGTTGTTTTCTTTTTTTTTTTTTTTTTGAGACGGAGTCTTGCTCTGTTGCCCAGGTTGGAATGCAGTGGCGCAATCTCAACTCACTGCAACCTCTGCCTCTCGGGTTCAAGCTATTCTCCTGCCTCAGCCTCCCAAGCAGCTGGGACCACAGGTGCCCACTACCACGCCCAGCTAATTTTTGTATTTTTAGTAGAAATGAGGTTTCACCATATTGGCCAGGCTGGTCTCGAACTCCTGACCTCGTGATCCACCCACCTCAGCCTCCCAAAGTGCTGGGACTACAGGCGTGAGCCACTGCACCTGGCCTGATTTTTTATTTATTTATTTATTTTTTGAGACGGAGTCTCACTCTGTCACCCAGGCTGGAGTGCAGTGGCACAATCTCGGCTCACTGCAACCTCCGACTCCCTGGTTCAAGCGATTCTCCTGCCTCAGCCTCCCTCCCGAGTAGCTGGGATTACAGACACACGCCACCACGCCCAGCTAATTTTTTGTATTTTTAGTAGAGACAGGTTTTCACCATGTTGGCCAGGATGGTCTCGATCTTCTGACCTTGTGATCTGCCCACCTCAGCCTCCTAAAGTGCTGGGATTACAGGCATGAACCACCGCGCCTGACCTGGGTTGTTTCCATTTTTGGCCATTATGAATAATGATCTTCTGACATTTGTTTGTTTGGTTTTGCTTTGCTTTTTTTTTTTTTTCTTTTTTTTTTTTTTTTTTTTTTTTTTTTTTT